>NC_042494.1:107355181-107378474 GCF_005508785.2 Acyrthosiphon pisum
ATTTAAGTTGTATTCGTTAATTAATTTTATTCAAAATAAATAAATGACTATTCTATGTATGTAGGTAGGTACTAAAATATTATATTGTATTATATTGTATTATATTATAATATATTGGAACTACTTTTAAAAATGTGTTTAATAAATACATTTTATTGTGTAAAATATTAATAATCTATTAGTTGTATTTTGACATTTTGTCATATAGAAAGTTGATATATACCTAATTCATAATAAAGTTAAAATACCGTTTTTTTTCTTTTTATGAACATCCTTTCACATGTAAGAAACTGATACCTACTATACAAAAATTAATTGATCAATAATACATTTAAAAAAATATATTTTTGATTTAGGCTTAACATTTTAATGATCTATGTATACAATTATATACTCACTTTTAATAGTTTAACTAATAAATTCCAATATAGAAAAATATTATAGTTGTTATAATAATTGAAAAATAGATATACATTAAAATATAAAATAGAATATAAAGTTTAGACTATGATGTGAAATATGAGCAAAATTGATTTATATATTTCAACAATGAAATATGAATCAATAATGGCCAAAATTATTAATTTCAGTCTCTTTTGAATTATACCTGTTACACTGTCAACAAAGAATTCTATCATGTCACAGATTTCATATGAATATAATATAATAATATCCTCTACAGTTTAAGTAGAAGATAATGTTAGATTTCAATACATTTCATATCACTCAATAATATTTAGGCACTAAGAAAAAACGTATTAATTTATTTATGGGCTCTCAATTTTAAACCACCCATCAAGAAATATATCTAAAAACTATTAATTAATTTATAATTTACTTTTAAAAGAAATAAAATACAAAACAATAATACCTAAACATGAATTCAAATTTAAATTAAAATGTAGAAATTATTATTAAAAAAGAAATATAATTAAGAAGATGCAGTGATCTATTTGTGTTATCTAAATGGTCCACTTTCAACATTGACAACACATACCTATATATTCACATAAAATTGTTGTTCATATTTTAAAGTAATCTTAGTGTAAAATTGGTAATGAGTGTGTACTGTATACCACATCAATCTGTCAAAATATTTCTCAAAAGAATGTAGTATCCATTTAAATATACAATTTTTTTTATAACTTTTAAAACCCAATATTAATTTAAAATATAACCGATAAATATTATATTTTGCAAATTCCATAATCCACTATCCTCAAATTTCCAAATTTATTGCATTATTAATTCTCTACTGTAATCATAACTGAAATGTATTACTGTAATATTAATATGTCATTATTTAATTTTTATAAATATCATAAGATAACGTGTTTTACTCATATTACTATTATCAATGCAGTGGCGTATTAACGGGTGGAGGGGATATGGAGGATAGATCCCCCCTTGACCTTTTAAATACAATAATCATGCCAGATAAGGTTATAGATGAACTGAGCATTCAAAAAAATAGAAAACGGGATTTTGTATAATAACTATTTTTTTTTTATCGTATTAAACACGGGATTGTCGTTAGTATGAATTTATAATAAATGCTATTAGGTACCTACTGTACGGTTTGTGTTAATTCTTATTTCACCTTGATCCACACTAATCGCAACAAGTTAGGGGATTTTAAAAATGTATATTATATTCGTATTTATTGAGTGTACCTATTTTATATATTTCATCCCCCCCCCCTATCAAAATTCCTAAATACGCCACTGTATCAATGTGAACATTTTAATTTGGTTTTCATATACATAATACATCCATCATATTATTAGCATACTAACCAGGTATAAACAATGAACATATTACCTATTTAAGATTATTATATAGTTAATTCAATATCAAAAAATCTCTTATCAAAATACAACCTAAAGAATTGGGTAAGTAGTTGTCGCTCTGCTGTACAGTAGATTACAAGTGGGTCACTGTAATGGATGGTGTTAAATTTAAATTCAATGATACAATATCATTGTATATTTGTATACGAAAAATGATTCTGAGTGGAGACGGTTTGTCAGCCAAGGATATTAAATATCCTATAATAAATATAATATACAATTTTTATATTATATTTATTATTTATATTATTATTATTAATACGGTAGCCGGTAAGTTAAATTAATATTATTTGTATATAATAATATACTTTAGAAAGTCCAAGTAACCCACGAATAATATTTTTAAATTATGATTTAAAGCTGAAACCGTTCTTCTTCGTTCAAATATCTAATTTCGTCCAAACTTGAACTTCGAATAACTATAAAAAAAAACCGGCCAATTGCGAGTCGGACTCGCGCACGAAGGGTTCCGTACTATCATCTATAAACATGTTGGTAACACTGCTTACATTATATATTCTAGGATTTTTAGAATTTGTTGTTATAGTGGCAACAGAAATACATAATTTGTAAAGATTACAACTTTCTAACTTTCATGGTTCATGAGATACAGCTTGATGACAGACGGACAGCGGAGCCTTAGTAATAGTGTCCCGTTTTACCGTACGGAACCCTAAAAAACAACTGTGTTTATATTTTACTTAGATTTTTTGGTTACAGTATGAACTACTTACGTGGAACCTTATTTTAAATTTTATTTACATCACATTACGGGTTATGCCCAAGGTACAGTTTAGAAAATATAAGAATTAAGAACAGCAAAAACAGACATACATTAAATATTACAATAAAGTATTTACACATATAAAAGCTTTAAGACTAAAAGACTAGAGAGGTTTTCGTTTGCTAGTCACGTCATTCAGTGGATAGGGTGTTTTCGGCCATAATATTATGATATCTCTATAAGAATAAAATATGTCAATAAATTAACATATTATTTGCCATTGTTATGTAATTATGATTCCTACTATAGAGCAATATCAGCAACTGCAAGTGCACACGTAATTAAAATTTAAACGTATGAACCAATAACATTAAGTGTTGGAATTTATATTTTTAATAATATGTATATATGTTATATTATATCCCATGCCTTGTCCATAGTACATATATAACAATATTATAAAACTATCATATATTTTATCATTTGTTTTTGTTATTCATATAAAACTCATTAATCGATTTAACGTATGTAGAATTCGTATACTTTATTGGCAAGTGTAAATGTTTAATTAGTAGATGCAGTTATAATATATTATCTAATATAAGTTGTACAATATAATTAGGTATGTGATTTCACTGATTGCTATATACTTAAATATGAGTGATTAAATATTTTATAACACATTGTATTAAGCCACTATACCGACCAAGTCAGCTCAATATTCGACGTACATACCGCCGATTTTAAAGGTTTCAAGCATTTCAAATCGTTCCACAAAAAGAAACCTTTATTCCGTTCTAACAGAAACTATAATCACAAAACACTTCCAAAGGTTCCGTCAGACGAAGCCCCAGAGCTCATGCTCAGTCCCGAACAAAATCGTAATATACATAATATAATCAACAACTATTTTTAAGAAATCGTCTCTATAGTCTATACTATAATATTATAGTAATTTATTTCTAATTTAAATTATTTAATTAGTCTCCTCATAACCGAGGTTTTACAAAAACACTTTTCACCATACTTAATATTTTCCTCATTACCTATCAAATTAGTCATTATATTATATTGTATTTTATATCGCACTTTAACTATCTCGTAATATATATTATTTAATTATGATGTTTGTACCTCATTATATAGCACGTTATATATTTACCTATACATTTCGTAATTGTGTAATAAATCTTATTATTATTTAAAACTAGTGCTATACACAAACGAGTGGCAGTAATTATCCGATGAGATTAAAATAGGAATTCTAGAGTTATTAAGTAAAATATTATACGAATAGTAAAATGTTAGGTGCATTGAAAACGAGTAAATTCTCAAAATACAAATTTAAGTATTTAGACATTTATTTAAAACCAAATAAACAACAAACATTTTAATAAATAATTTTTTTAATGGAATATTCACGCAAACACGAGAAGCACACTGCAAAGTGAAAACCTGCCAGCTATAGTGTGCGGAAATAATACCGAAAATAAATACCTACCCTATATAATACAAAATGTAATAATAATAATAATAATAAATAATATAATTATACTGACGTGTAATCACGTTAATGATTATACTGAGTATATACTAATATATATTATATACTGCCCTATCATGTGTAACTTCTAAGCGATGATTCTGAGGTCACTATCTGGAACTTTGGGTTGTTGTCGCGGTGTTGGTGTTGATTCAGACTTGTAGGTAACCGATTCTTTCAATGAGGTTGGTGTGGTAGATATGGCAACTCCTGACGACGTTTGGTTTGTTTCTGACTGTTGGACACGTGGCTGTTCGGTGACGGTGATCTGTTCGGAGGGAACGGTGTGGTAGTTCTGTTGAGGGATGGTGGCGTACTGTAATTTTGGTTGGATGGCAGAGACTGTTTGGGATTTGGTCTGGGTGGCCGGGTACTGGGCGACGTACGAGTAATTTATTGGACCAGTGGCAGTGGAGGCGGTTGATTTTTGTATGAATAGATATGCGGGTGTTGGAACAACGAATCGTTGTCTATAGTCTTGTCCACCCTGATGTGGTACGGCGTATTGTCTGTATACTTGTTGAGCTGGGGTAGTGAATTGCTGTTTGTGTTCATGATATATCTGATTTGGGGCTACGAACTCTCGTTTAAGTTCTTTTTGGGCTTGGATAAGTGCGGCGAATTGTTGTTTGAACTCCAGTTGAGCTTGTGCAAGTTCAGCGAACTGTTGTTTGTACTCTTGTTGAGCTTGTGCAAGAGCGGAAAATTGTTTGGTAAACTCATGTTGGGATTGTGCAAGCGCGGTGGACTGTTGTATTAATTCTTGTTGAACCTGAACCGGTACAGTGAACTGTTGTTTAAGTTCTTGTTGAGCCTCATTTAGAGCAGCGAACTGTTGTTTGTAATCTTTTTGAGCTTGTACAAGAGCGGAAAACTGTTTTTTCAATTCATGTTGAGCCTCGATTGGTGCAGCGAACTGTTGTTTAAGTTCTTGTTGAATCTGACTTATAGCGGCGAACTGTTTTTTGTACTCAAGTTGCGCTTGTTCAAGAGCAGCGACCTGTTGTTTGTACTCTACTTGAACTTGAGCAAGGGAAGGTAAATGTTGATTTCTGTAGTCTTGATGATGACTGTACTCATGTTGAGCATGAGCAGCGTCGGTGCCAAAGATATCTTGTTGAGTTTGAGTGGGGGTGGTGAATTGTTGTTTGAAGTCTGGTTGAATCTGTGATGGGGTGGCCGCGGGGATGACTACCGGTAAGGACGTCGAGTACGATTCCTTGGTAATGAATTGAGGTTCGGCTGACTGTTGAGTGGCTGGCACGTAGTACTGTTGGCCATCTTGATTGCCACGGTAAGAGTTTGGCGTACCAGTTGAGTACTGCACACCAGTGTTTCCGAAAGCTGTCTGGTATGATTGAGCTAGATTTTGTTGTTGCACAGCATCTTGGTAAGACTTTGGTTGTTCCAAGTTTGAAAACGATAGTTTGTCAGATTGACTTTCGATGTCTTCGAATTTGGTCTGTGCCTGTTGGACACCTCCCAGTGACGCCTGGAAGGATCCCTGTGACAAGGTGGATGGCAAGTATTGTGACGGTAAACCAGCGTTGAATTGTTGCTGTTGTTGACACAAGCTCATACCGACTAAAGCGAGCACAATAATCCCGACGGAGAACATCTGTTGGTTTAAAGAAATATAAGTATTATTGAACGTAAAAACTATAGGAAAATCTGTACACTTACCTCGTATGCCATTGTTTTATTGTTTGTATAAGTCTCCTGTCTATATGACCATGTAGTATATGTATGTTCTGTGAAGCTCTACCGAAGTCGACTGATACATTTTACGAACACCAATAAGGTTTATATATGTTCGTACTTCACGGTAATATCACGGTGAGTCCAATCGGTGGGACCTAATCGATAATTAACAGTTTTTGTTAATGAGATAGCTTCATGTATATCGATAATATATGGGTACATACTTAATAATAATATATTGGTATTATTACATCGAATTTTCGAATAGTCCGCTTTTCATTTACTATAATATTTTTTGTTTTATTACCTTGTCTGCTGGCAACAGTAACACTATCAACTTAATCATAAACAAAATAATTTAATAATAATGATGTACCGATTGCATTCCGTGACTCTTATGAATTAACATTCTTAGGTGTTTTTAAAAATATTTAATCTTATTAAATATAGCATCCGATATGAATGCATTTTAATGTATCATAATATATTTTTATTCTATTATTTTGCTAAGATATTTTTTCGACATAACATTAGTTTTAAATATTTAATTACAAAAACAAATGTAAGTTACTTATGAATAATCATCGTACTTTATAACGTAAACAACAAATATTTAGATTAATAGGTACGTATTTAATATAATTGCTCATAAATAAATATTTTTATATTAAATTATTGAGCAATTAATTGTATTAACTATCTTTATAATATTATTCATACTATATTTATTTTTTTACTTAATATAGTTTTCTTTAATATTTATCGTACCTATTTAAACAGTATAATACCTAATTATTTGTTTCAATGAGTAGGTTTTTTATAATATTACTTTTATTAAAAACAAAATTTATAAAAAAGCAGATAAGTGGATGTCGCTCTGCTGTACAGTAGATGACAAGTGGATCATTGTATAATGGTTGTATTAGACTTGAATTCAATGATGTAATATCATTGTATAAGAAAAACGATTCTGAGTGGAGACGGTTTGTCAGTCTGGATATTTTATATTTTGTTATTATTTATTTTATCATGTAAGTTGAATTAATATTAAAATATTGTAATTTTTTATTCGTTTCTATGGTGATAAACAAAGCGTTAGAAATTAAAATCCCATTTTTAGCGTTTTTTCGTAATTTTCCGGTGGTTTTTCCCGTGGCATTAAATAACTGTTAAGAAAATCGAAAAATGACCTCTAAAGTACCTTCTTGATCCAATTTTCTAAAAGATAAGGTACTATATGTTGAAATCGAAACACTCTTTCTGGAAGAAATTTTGTATACAGGATATAAAAATAAAAAATAAAAAAATAAAATAACAAATAAACACCATTGTAAAAACAATAGCTTCCTCGCTCCGCTCAGAATCTAATAATTTATAAAACTAGTTTTAAAGTTAAATTTAAATTTAACATAATTCCTATATACAATTATACATAATATAAGTAGAATAAATATAAACTTTTTACTATAACTAAATACAATGAATACATTATAATTTAAAAATAATTTATAATAACTATTATTTTTAAGTTAGTAAAAAGTTCAAACGACAAACTGTCTAAGGATACTAAAATTATAAATGTAATTCAATGTATAATAAAATGTATGTTTGTAAAACAGTTTTTATAAATTCTACAATTATTATGCTACTTTGGTTTATAGAATTATGTATACGTAATAATTTCGTATAATATTACTAACTATTATAAATGTAAGGTACCTATAAGTCAATATAGCGAAGTACCATAGGACGATAAGAACAAGGTTGATGTATAAATACTAAATAGCTATTAAAATTAATCTAAATATTTTTAACATATCATTGAGTATAGTAAATAATAATATACGTTGTAACGAAAAGTTTTTAGTCCCTACTAATAATATCTGATGAACCGGTTGTATATACACTACAATAATATTTTTGTACAATAAACGATGTCGCATAAGGGCCAAGCAATGTGCAAACAGTTCAATCCCCGTGCGGCGGTGCCACAAAAAAAAGTCCCCGCTAATCATATTGTTTGAATACTTCAAAATACCTAAGTAAAATTATTATTTTCCTTTAAATTTTCAATTTCGTCAAAATGTGAACATCGAATATCTATAAAAAAAATATGTTTCTTATTATTATTACGTATTTTTGAGATTTTTAATTTAGAAGAACAACTTACTTATGTCAAGTCTTGTATTAAAGTGTCAATATTTTTGGCCGAGGATAAACAGTTTATCAAAATTTATTGAGAAAACTAAAATTAAAAATTAAACTAAACATTTTGAAAATTTGTACAGAAAATTATAAGTAGTAGAATGTTTCAAGTTTCTACAGTCAATTTTTTTTTGAATTGTAACAATAAAACAAAAGTGGTTTGATGTTAAATCATTATTTTACTTGCGAATATCCAAGGAAGTCAAAATTTGAACTTCGGTGTTGCTCATAAAGTCATAAATAATGTATGTGACTGAACACTACACTTTTATTTTATTTTCCAGTAAATAAAACTTATTAGTTATTTGTAATCTTGTATTACAATTTCAACCAGGTACTCAAGTTAATTTAAATTGTTTGAGTTTTTGACTAGGTACAAAACCGTTTACATATAATACTCCTGGTTTTGGCGAATTTCGTAAATTTTAATATCAAACACTTATGAAAAAATTGAATTTATCTATTTTTAATAATATTTAATATCTGTAGGAAAAAGTTATAAGAAACCTTTAAAAATAATGAATAAGAATAATTCTTAGAAATTATATCTAATTTTTTCTAAGCACAAACAAAAGTGTCTTTAGACTAAATAAAAAAACACGTCATTGTAAAAACCAAATGATACATAATAAGTAATAACCAATATATTCATCCATCTCTAATCTCTATCATACCTAAAATAAAACATATTACAAATTGCTACTACTTTACCAATTGCTATTACTTTGCCATTACCAAGCATCGTATATGAATGTTGAACCCTGGTTTAATGGTTATTAGAATAAATAGTTTAATATTATTCTAATATGGTTGTTTATACTTTTTAAATAATTGTTATTCGACGACAATATTTTCATCAACATTAAATTTATAGAAAATGGTATTTCAGTAATTTTCTTAATAGGTAAATTATACAAGATAACAAAAAAATTGGATTGAATCAATAATATTTAATACAATAGGTATTCGAAAACAAAATACTGTATTTAAAAGTACTGTATTACAGTACTGTATTACTTCACTGAATATTAATAAAAGTACATAAAAATAAAAAGATTCTAAAAAATTATTTTAATATTGGTACTCACTACTGTAATGCCTACTTTTACATAAACATTTTACACCACTGCAAATATTAATGTAGTCAGAGTTAATTTCAAATTTAAATGATAAATTTACTAAAACGTTTAACAGTTCCTATAACGAAAGGTGAAATTGAAAAGTTAGCGATTTAAAAATCACTGATATAATTTATTGAAAATAAAAATAAATAATCTTATAAAATAACTCCTGTTATATCATGTGCATATTATGTAATTAATTCAATTTCGAAGAAGTATAACTATTAAAATGTTATATCATCAAATACGCTGAAAGTCAACTTACACTGACTACACTGCTATACACTTCTATACTAAGCAAGTATTATTATTGTTAAATATCATATTATTATATTTTTTTTAATGTTAATTATTAATAACTCGGAATATTTTTTTTTTATTATTATATTATATACAAGAAATGTTTTTTTAATGTTAGCCGAATAAAACATTTATAATGTGATTTTTTTACCTCAAACATGTCATACATGAACGATTATACTATAAGAGTTACTGCGAACCATCTGATGGGATTAAACGCTTTCTAGAATCATCATGTGGATTGGACATAATATGTAGGTGTATTAAAAACAAGTATTTTTAATGGTCTACAAATTTAAGTGTTTTCACATATTTTATTCTTAACCAAAATAATAATAACAATAATACAAATAATTACATATTTTATGTTTTAGGGATATATGCGTCCCTACACACTGCTGCACTAAGTTGGCATTGGCATGCTAAAGTGTGCGGAAATCACCTAGGAAATAAATAACCTATAACATCTGTGCTGCAACGCACTAGTAGTAATAATAATAATAATAATAATAATTATAGTGATAATATCTAATAATTGTACAGTGAATTACGCGTAGTGTGCGTATATACAATCGATGGCACTATACACAATAATATTATAATGATGCACCTGTCACGGCCCCTCACGGAGATGTACTTGAAACGTCTAAGCGGAGTATCTGAGCGTGCTGTAAGCGGCACCTGGCTGTTGTTGTTGTGGTGAGGATTCGAACTTGTACGCGAACTGTTCCTTAGTTAATGGGGTTGGCGTGGTGGATTTCACTCCGGACGAAAATTGGCTCTTGGCTGACTGTTGGACGCGTGGTTGTTCGGTGGCGGCCACGGTGTAATAGTATTGAGGTTGTGGTTGTTGGTACTGTTGCGGTAATGCATTGTACTGGAATTGTGGTTGGGCGGCGGCGGCGACTGTCGGGGCTTTGAACTGGGCAGCGGTGGTGGCCGGGTGACGAGTGACGTACGAGTAATCAGCGGGACCGTTGGCGGCGGGGGCAGCTGGCTGCTGGACGTATTGATATGCGGGGGATGGCACTACATATTGTTGTTGTTGTTGTTTGTATTCTTGTTGAGCTTGAGCTAAGGCGTTGAACTGTTGTTGTTTGTACTCTTGTTGGGCTTGAACAGGGGCGGTGAATTGTTGTTTGTATTCTTGTTGAACTTGAACGGGAGTAGCGAATTGTTGTGGCTTATATACTTGTTGAGCTTGTGCAGGGGCGGAAAATTGTTGTTGTTTGTATTCCTGTTGAGCTTGAGCAGGAGCGGCCACCGGGGAAGATTGTTTGGTCACGTATTGAGGAACAGCCGATGGTTGGGCAGCTGGCACATAGAATTGTTGGTAAAACTGGTTACCAGGGTAAGAGCTGGGGCTGACGATTGAGTACTGTACACCGTTGTAGTCGAAAGCCATCTGGTAAGGTTGGGCCAAGTATTGTTGTGGTTGGGCTTGGTACGGTTGCATGAAGAACTGCTGTTGTAACCCCTGGTAAGGCTGCACGAAGTACTGTTGTTGCGGCACCGTTTGGTAGGACTGCGGCGATTGTTGTTGTTGTTGTTGTTGTTGTTGTTGTTGTTGAGGGACTGAAGGAGCTACGGATGATGGTTTGTTGGATTGCTGTTGGGTTTTCTGTCCAAAAGCCGCTACTAGAGTGTCACGTTCGATGTCTTCCAGTTTGGTTTGTGGCTGTTGGACGGCCGATCCCGTCTGGAACGACGTTTGTGATACAGCAGCAGACTGGTATTGGGATGGTGAGCTAGAAGTGGATTGTTGTTGACACAAGCACATACCAGCTAATGCTAGCACTAGACCGGTGGAGAACATCTGTTGTGGGGAGAGAAATACATTAATATTTTTGAACCTCGATGTTAAAAATAGGGGTATGTTTGTGTATTTTTTGTATTTTTTTGTTTTTAACTTACCTTGTATGCCATTTTTGATTATTTGTAAGTCTCGTGTGTGTGTGTTCTTGTGTTATGTGAAGCTCGATCGAACACGACTGATACGTTTGACGATCGCTGATAGCGGTTATATACGTACGAACTTGATGGAGATAGCACATGTGTAATTTCCGATCGCCCGCTTGGTGGGATCAAATTAACGGTAACCAGTTGGTATTGTGGCGCCGTCGTGTGCCCAAATACGTAGGTACCATAGGTATGGGTACTGAAGCGGATAGATGGGTAACGTAAATGCGTTTCCGGTTGTTATGTTCGGATTAAATTATTGATTATTATTATCTCACCGGACCGGTGGATGTTCCAGTTTTACTTTCATATTATTTTTATTACAATATTGTCTCCTATAGCAGTATAACAGCATCAGCTGTAGACGTCGCCAACGAACTATGTGCCGAGTAAAATATGTTCAGAAACTCATACGGTCAGCTTGAATATTTACAACATGCAGCACACTCGTGGTTATGACTTATGATTTAAAAATTATATTTTTTTTCTGGGTGCATTTGTGGTAAGATTTTATGCGATATTAACATACTTATACCCTGTTATGCATATTAAGTATTATTTTTATTTTTATCTATTTAAAAACATTAATTATTATTAAATAATAAAGTTAATTAAGTACTATCATTAAAATCAAAATAAATAAAGATTGAATTTTATATCCCATGCATGGATAATATAACTAATTTAAAACATTTAATTTAATTTTCACATTTATTACCTACTTAACAGTTTACTGTCATAAGCTTAAATTAAAGTAAAATAAGATAATATATTTCACTGAATATAGGTACTGATGACTTTTTATTACAATTCATTTACAGTTTTCGGACACATTTACTTAAAGCTATTAGCTAAGCTAATACCTAATTATATGATTTAATAAAAGTGAGCCAATAAACAAACTACCAGTACCTACTAGGACATTTTTTTTGTACTACTCAACGTGTTATATTATATACCCATACTCCTGTCTCATATAGTCCTATTCATTTGAAAATGTAATAATGTTTATACATTTGTTTGATTTGTAAGCATCGACAACATTTTATAGTATGATTTCTCACATTCTACGGTTTCTTAATATTGAAATTATGATATTTTTTCATTATTTTTTAATATAACTAAGGTTGGAATAGAAAAATGTTAAATACAGTCAAACTTAGTTTAAATTCGAATTAATTATTTTGTATTTTTTTTTAACTTTTTAAAAATGGTACAATAACACAAACTAAGTTATATAATATGAAACCCAAAACCAAAAACAAAATATAGATCGTAAAAATAATCAACAGATACCTACCCATTTTAATTTAAGTCATTTATTATTACATTATAATTTCTTGTTCTAATACTTTTTAATTTATTTAAGGATCGTAAATGTTTTTCACAATTACATTTTATATCTTAAATCTCATAAGCTTTTAGAATCTACATACTTGGTAGGAAAATATATACCAATTTATTCATTATTGTGTCTTTAACCTAAAATTTTATAAAATATCATTAAATAGGTCTTATATTACATATGTGTACTGTGTATTTTGTTACCAAGTAAACTATACAAGTTAGGTACCATAAACATTTACTAAAAATTAAAACGAACCACTTAGATAATGAAAACGAAAATTGGATATAATTAAATAGATCAATATAATTATTATTTTTTTTATTTATTTATCCCCAATATATTTCATGAATATAATAATTTCAAATACAATAATTTAAATTAAATTTATATCACATTAAAAAAATAAAAACTGCTTTATGCACAATATAATGAAACTAATATGTTGCAAATAAACAAAATAATAATACTATGTATAATCCTTTATATTTATAAATGTCACCTATACATATTACGTACATTTAGGTATTTGATTACATAAACGATATACCTAATATAGTAATGTATACCTACCTAGTAATATAGAACAAACATGTAATTCAAATTTATTTATATTAAATTTGAAATCGTAAAATATTATAATAATAAAATAGGTAAGTGAAACTGTTATAGAAGAAATCTTATATTTTAGATCTAATCTTATAAGTAATAAGTATATTATATACAAGTGTCATCAATGCTTTCTCATATCCTAAAAAATAACCATTTATGTAAACTAGCTTATAGTTACATCTAACTTCAGATATTAGTGCTTAAAATACATATATAAATTGTAAATCTATATTTTAAGATGCAGTTAAAATACATAATAATATTGTACCTACCTATATGTTTCATAAAAATGTAACAAGCCAATAATAGTTATTATATATTTAAGTCCACTAACATCAATATTATATCATAACGTTGTAATCCTACAGAAAAATGTCTTATAAATAGTATACTATATTGTATTATTGTGGTAATTTTAGCTAATTTTGATTTGTATGCCTACACAAAAAAATAAGAATAAACGTATAAAATATATTTTTGTTGCATGATGTGTTAAATGTGGCAGTTAAATTCAAAAATTTTATATTTTGTTTATTTAAATGATTTAAACACAAATGTCATGCTATACTAATAATATAAATTATCTTTATAAATATGACACAAATGTATTATTATATAATTTACCATCAGAATTTGACAAATTAAGTGTACCAAAAAAGGGTATTGACGTTAAACTTATATCAGTTCAACTAGTCTACACTCTACTTAGATATGGAAATCATTTTACAAGTAAATCTGCTTTCTCCATCTGTCACAAGTCATAACCATCATTGCCATCACTGAAACTAATATATTGGATTTGTGGCTAACGGTATTGTGTAATACGAATAACGTCGCTCGTCGGCTACGTAGCAGCTGTATTGATATAGTGTCGTTTCCTTATAAGGGGCCACGTGTTTGTGTTATTTCAAATAAATGATATCTGCGCCAATATTGTCTCACTAAGAGAAATTACCTATATGAACTCTGTACCGTCATAACATAGTATCGGTACATCGCATTATTTAACGACTTAATGTGTGACATATTATATGAAGTTTTCTTAGTGTTATTAATAATATAATATATTTTATATACACGTAATATAGGTAGTACATAATTTTGTCATTGAAAAACTGCAGTTAAAAATTTAAATATTGATACACACAAATTGATTCTGACAACATGATTTTTTGATCGGTAGAAAACTAGAAAAAACAATAATTAGGTACAATAATGTAGCTCCGTCAGCCTGGCACCCCGAAAGTGAAATTTCGTACTAATTTTGTAACAATTTGTAACGCAAGATTAGGAATGTGTAACACAAAATTTTACCCTTAAATTAACGTTCCAGTGTCAATAATGTTGGAAGTAATTATTATTCTTGATTTTATTAAGCTATTATATTATAGCTTCTAAATCTGGAAAATCTTGCCACATGCAACTATAGGTAGCCAGTATTTAAACACATGGTATAATCATAGTGTAAATGGCTGTACAAATGTACAATAGTGAACAAATGCCGAGACCCACAGTTCACAAATAATTAGGTATACTTCTAATTGAACACATCATGTTAATAATAATTCAATTATCAGGAAATTGTTATCTATCTATAATATTACAATATGTATATATTTGAGAAATAAGTGAACAACCTATAAGAACCAGTTACTGACGTTACTGTAGTCGTATAAACTCGTAAACGGATAGGTATTTTGAACAATGTACCTACCTACATTTTTATTTTTACATAATAAACATTTAATAACACATTAACAGCTTTTACTTTAAGTGAACTTTAAAAACTAGTTTTTATATGCAAAAATAACTACATAATATTGCTACCTTTCAAAACCACTGTTCCTTATTCAAACATACATTTATTTTTTTCTAAAATGGTAGGTAAATTAAGTTAAAATCATCAGAGTAAATATACTCAACATACAATTCAACCATTTTTATATTCAAAAACAAAAATATTTCAGAACATGATTGTATAAAACAAAGTTGTCTAAAACACCATCAAAGTGAAATATTTTATAAATCGACCAAGGATGACTTGAAACACTATTAATAATTTTCCATACACTGTATTTAATTTATCTACTAAAAGTATTTTCTAAATAAAATTAACTGATGTAAGAAAATACAGCAGGACTAAAAATTATAGTACCTAATATAAAATATTATACGCATATATATCATATTTGCATTATAATATTATATACATACATACTATAAATTATAACAAATTTTATATAATAATAGTCTAATATCGACATATTTAATCAATATTTTGACATCACTGTAAAAAGTACTAACATACTAACTATACTAATAGTACTATAAATTGAAATTAAAAACTAAAATAGTGTGCAAATTATCAGTTACGTTCGAGTAAAGTTTTGAGCTTTAATTTCAAAGACCTAGTTTTAAAATTCCTAGGTAAAATTAAAACCATGAGAAAATGATATACAATTACTGAAATAAATCATAAACATATTTTAAAATATTAAAAATATGTGGAATGTTTGTTATTTATTTTAAAGATGTTGTACCTTTGTAGTTTAAAGATACCTACACTTAAACTTAAGACCATTTAAAATTATGTACATAAACCATTATTTATCATTAGGTACAGAATGTATAATTAAAATGTTAAATATTCATCAAGAATAGAAGGTTAGATTAGGATAGAAGAATTTCCCTCACGAAAGTGGTAAAGTAAGTCGGATTGATTACAACAAATGAATCTTATTATATAAGAGCATCTACCTGTTGTTCCTAGTAATACCTACACATCGGTTTCCGGTGATATTCGTCCGTGCGTAAACGACAGCTTGATTTTAATGAAAACAGAAGGACGGCAGCATCACATGAATTGCTCTTAATAAGGACTTTTCTTTTTTCATTAACCCAGAATGATTTAAATTTTTCATTTTATTAATAACCAATAACTGTTGTTTTTAGTTTTTGCTAAAATTACTTCGATAACCAATAATTAATATAGTTAGTCAAAGATCACGTGTAAAATAATTAACTACGCGAAAATCTTGACTCAAATATGGCAATGGTTTGGATATTATTATGTTATAAAAAGTAACCAACTAAAAATGTTTTTATATAATTAATAATTATGTTGAAAAGATTAATATTATTTATACAAATATAACCAGTATAGTTTCAAAAGGATATTTTTTGACGTCATGCCATATAAGTTTATATTGCACGTTTTTTATTCCATCCTCTGCGAAACATACAGTAATACCTAATCTATAATATTAATTAGGTGTCAGTAAAAATCAATTATATGATAAAGTAGTAATAGTTTTTTTTATGAATATTAAATATAATATGTTTGAATATTTAATCTATTTTTTCTATTTATTTAAAATTACCTTCTGCAGCAGGGGCATTGAAAGTGCATTACAGATATTAATTTATCATTTATGCGTATGGATAACATAATGCATTATGCATTAATAAGTACACCGTTAATAAAATAATAGAAATTTGATTAAAATATAAAATATACAAAATTTAATGATCAGTTAATGACCAGATTAGTGATAATTAAGTAATAAGTTTACTGTGTAGATTGACATATATTTTAATATTATGACAATACATAATTATTCAGATTAGTGTTACAATGTTACATAACTTTAACATTACATTGTCATCGACATAATCAATAATGTTTCTATTCTCAATTCTGTACATTTCTGTACATATTTCACAATAATATCAAATATGTAGAACATATTTTAGAAAATAATAATTGTATAACCTTTAGGGGGGAAACTGATACAATTATTTTGAGGTGGGGGGTGGGGGGTGACATTCTAAAATTGTTATCTCAATACTAAAAAAACCATATTATACCATATTATATAATATATAATAATAATACAATAAATTTCATAATGGATAATATTGCAAAAATAGTTTGGTGTTATTTAATAAAGTTATTTAATGGGTGTACAGGGTGATACAGGAAGACCTATCAAATACCACTATAACGTATAACGTATAACATAAAAAAAATATATATTTATTTTTAATACTAAAAATAAAAATTTTTTTAAAATTTTTTTTGGAAAAATTCAAAATAGCCAATTTGTAAATCTGATTATAAGAACAATTTTTATGGTAATGATATTTATCGAAGTCAAGTAGTTTATTTCTTAAAATCAATATTTTTTTGAGTAAATTAATTTAGAACGTAATAACTTTTTCCAAAATATTATTTTTGAGAAGTCCCTGACATTTAGTTTTTACCTCTTTTGTTAAAATTTTTTTTTCTGGTCTTTTTGATACATCCTATATAATAACAATGTACATAGGAACCTAGATGGCTAAATTGTGATGATCGATGTAGTTTATATGTGTAATGTGTATTTTAGATAAAGAGCTGATAGACTGCAGAGTGTTTTAGAAGTTTTACTATGACGATTGTTTTTTTCGTCTCTCATTGCGTTTTGGTGCAGAAGACGAGATGTTGGAGAACATTGAGCATTATTGAGGCCCAAGGGTCATTTATAAATTATAATAGATATTATGATTTAATTTGTTACATGGAATTCCGTATTTTTTCTTAATAATTGGGAAAAAATAAGCCAAAATTGGGAATATTTAGTATTTATACGATTACGAAACACCAGCTTTCGGAAAAATAGATCTTTTTATTCAGTTATAGGAATTATCTTAGAGCCGTATAGTTTTATTTTCAAAATAGTTTGATTCTCTTAGAGCTATGTATTTAAAGACATTTGAAATTTGTTTAGTTGTTAAAAACTTAAGAATTGTAAACAAAGTACCTACCTATCTAATATATAATTTGTTGTTACCGCAAATTAATAATATCAAAAATACCTTGTTTTCATTTTTGATGATGCAGCTATTGCTATGCATTATGTAACAAGTTCTCGTGATGATACCTAATTTTTCACAGCTATACTTATATCTATTATCTTCCGTCAATTTTGATGACCTGATTGAGTATACAACCAATTATTGTCATTGTTGTCATCTTTAACATTTATATTCTGTTTATAAATTTCATTACCTATAAAATTATTACATTATACCTGGAGCAGTGGAACGTTATCATTTTATAAAGTTACATCACTTACATAGCAGTACCGAAGACCAATTTTATAAACCGCGCCCACAAATTTAAACAAATATAATATCAATAGAATTGCTTTATGTACTTATAAAAAATGAGTGACTATAATAATATATACTAAATATTTTTAAACTTCTATTAAATTTTCAAGCTTTTTGACCAAACAAACAATTTTATATTGATAGTTATAGAATACTCTAAAAAAATATATATAATGTAGGTATAGAATATGATAAAATAAACATTTCAAGTATCTATAGGATTTTGACATATTACAACAAAATAAAAAAATCGTTCGATGAGGAATCGTTAATTTACGTGTGAATATCATCCAACGAAGTAAAAATATGAACTTCAAACGCTTATAAAAATTAGTTTTACTTTCCAGTAGACTTTTTTTTATTGTATTAAAGGTAGAAATAATTATGAGGAACTTCGTATTAAGTTTTAAGCATTTGACAGAAAAAAATTATTTATTGATAACAATAAAAAAAAAAAACAGAAAATTTCTCATTCCTAATTCCTATACCTAAATAGCCGAAAATTAATCAAAGTATAATATCTGTATGGAAAATAGTTATATAAAAATGTCGTGTTATTAAGGCGCATCCGTGCTTAATTGAGATGCAGCCAATTAATGTAGTATAGTTAATTTTTTGAATTATGGCAGGTGGCTTATGTTTAAGTAAACTGCCGTACAAAGAAAATTAGGAATTTTTTAATCAAATATTTACTAATTTTACTAAAAAATGTACTTGATAGTGCTCCTACATGGATATTTTTGGCAATATTCATGTATGAAAATTTTACAATTTAAAAATCGTTTATTTGTTTCGAGATAATTGATCGTACAATAGGCAAATTTCTCGATCGGTGTACTTTTGTAGTCTTGTCCTTGCACCCGGTGTAGAAGAATTATATCGATTAGTAGAAGCTGTAGGCTTGTAGCGGTACCTATTATATTGGCGGTTTCTATTTTCAGCAAAAATTCGCTGACGTAACTACGTGGGAGCTTATCCGGGCGGTGCATTCCACTTTACACTGGAAACGACCACTTGACCACAGGAAGTCGAAAAACTGGTCCGGATCGTCTGCATTGTATCCCGTATGTCACCACGGTTCAGAGAAAGTGGTTTCCCAGTTAAATCCAGTCTGCGCACATTAGTGATCATGGTGTTTAGCTATATAGATTGCAGTCTGGTTTCTTTGGCGCGCGATAATTTCACCCGAACAGTCGGCCGACGAGGATACATTTTCGTATAATATAAACACTGCAAGCAAGAATTTAGGAACGTATTTTCGTTGACATTTAAGCAAAATAATGTGTGTTATTGGTAGATTCGAAAGTACTTGTATAATGTATATCGTATATAATAATATTACTATACATTAAACACCAATGCAAATATTTAATCCTTCAACCGAGCTTATAATAGGTATTACGTGACGACTACCGAGACCTTATTTTTCTATTAATATTATTATCATTGTTTATAAAAATCAACGAAAAATTATTTTATTCTGAAATTTAATGACAATTAATAAATATTATATTTTTATTGCAATATAAACGGTTTGACAGAAAATATTACTTAGCATCGTATACGTATAAATATTATTAAACGTGCATTAAGATAGTAAATACATGTGGTAAAAGTGCTCCTGAAGAAAGTACAATTAACACTTATCAACTAATGAACACTTGTAGGTCATAATATTAGGAACATAATATAACATCAAGACATTATGAAACAAGAAGTATTATTTATAATTTCGGTATTTACATTTTAGGCTTTATGATAAAAAAAGAGTGTATTGGTTAAAATTTTACTTAATATTATAGGTAATATTAAAGATTAGGTATATATCGTGTAATATTATAATATATTATACTCTAATGGTCTATAATTTCACGAATTGTAAACAAATTAAACTTTAAATGCTTATAAAAAGCCTATGTATTTTTTAATATTTTTAAATGGCTATTATACCAACTTATGAGGAACCTTGTATTAATTTTTTAAACATTTTGACCAAACAAATTATTTTTTATCGACACTTATAGGAAAAAAAATAAATCAAAGATGATTAAATCATCTTTATAATTTAAATTTTAAGCCACGAATGTAATTTTTTAATAGCCAAAGTACCCAAACAACAACTAAATAATAATATTAACATTTTAACAAATTATTATATCTTTTCCTCGATTATTTTAAAAAGTACTTAGTAAGAATATTTGAATTTGACCTCTAAAAAGTACATATTATACTACATCTAATTTTCTACATTTTTTTTAACAGAAATGTGTCTCCAGACACAAAAGAAACACTTAAAATTAAAACATTCGTCGCTACGCTCAGAATCTAAAATGCATACCAAAGTTAAATGTTAATTTATAATTAGTTAAAATAGTATTGTACCTAACTATTTAGATGCAAATTATTCAATCACAACAATTTAATTACATCTAAAAAATTCTTCATTAATTCATAGTAGGTATTATATTATAAATTAATTCAATTTAATCAATACTATAACATTATTATATTATTATATGACATGGATTCGAATGCAGAATGACATAGTAATGAGATAATATAGCTGTGATACTACAGTCTATAATATTTTACACATTTTATTCATGTTGGGATTTAAATATTTAACGTAAAGTAATGTGATACACACTACATATTTGTATTGAATTTTTAATTATCAACTGCTTGGACGACCAACTACCAAGTGACTGTAGTGAGTGTGAGAGTAATTATAAATATATCTTATTTATTTATCAATAATTTACTATTATTTTACATAATCGTATAAAGTATTAAGTAATATATAAATATTTTATGTTTTAAATTTTATATCTCCCAAGCATCGTTTTATCAATACGTTTAAAATATGTATGGACTGAAAAATGTATAATAATTCGAAATAACCTAACTTCATCTTCTCTTTTTAGTTTATTATTATTGATAAACATTTTTTAAACAGTGTTTTATAAATTAATAATTGTATAAATAAAATTGGAATAAAAAATGTTATTACACTTAGAAAATTGAATATTCAGTAAAATATTATAGCTAGGTATGTATTATGTTTTTGCGAATTTAACTTATATTTATTGGTATAAAAATGAATATGAAGTATGATTATAAATAAAAAAATATTTGATACAGTAATTGATAAATTATAAAATAGTTATGTTACATCATTCATCAATATTAAACGAATATTTAAAGATTACCTTCAGGCTTATGAAAATTAATCGTTAAACAATTAAAATGTAAAATTAGGTAAATCGTTTACAAGTATACTATAACGCGTAATTAAATGATTTAATCAACGTAATTAGACGAATGTGATGAAATTGTCCAAAACTGTATAAAATTATTTGATATGCATAGGTATTTCGTAAATATACTAAATCAAAATATTTTGTAAGTTAACAAAACTAAACTAGCATAAAAAATTGCTATTTAAAATTTGGTTCATAATAGTAATTTTGAATATCAAATAAATTTTGATTAAGAAGTTTTCTTTTATATTATAATATATTTGTATTATCCCTCAAAAAATAGCTGCCAAACAAAAAGTTTAATTTAAAATATAGATTTTTAGTTTATTGAATATTTATAACAATTGAGTATATAAATTAAATACATCATAATAATTAAAATATTAAATGCTCAACCTATTTGTATGTTTCACCTCTATTATCAATAGTATTATTAAATATTTCACAATTAAATGAAGAATTAAAAACTTAGTTATTTATAGACTAAAAATTAAACATTGATGAAGTGATGAATATTAGAAAATAATCGTTAAAAATGTTCAATTTGATTGCTAGTTTTTTAAAATTAAAGATTAATGTCGTATCAAAATATTCAAAAACTTGGTTAATATTTTGATTATATATATTTTATGCAATACATTTTTTAATTTTTAATAGACTTTAAGTAATGAGGATTATACTTTAATGCATATATTGTACATCGACATTCAACATCTATGTCTAATCTTCTATTTCTGATAAAATGAATAACGTATAATATATACATACATTATAATATTTTTACAATGAAATGCTAACTTCTATTACAGCATTTAAAATATTGTTATAATATAGTATTACAACCATTATAATCATTATGTATTATATGAAATGTAAAAGATGAAACAATTTGATTCCATGTATGTTGTGAAGCCTACATGTATCTTATGAGGTTTTCATATAATTTCAAAAGAACATATTTTTATTGAAATAAAACAATATAATATTATGTAAATAATAACATTATAATCAATAACAATACAATTTATTTTCATTTTATTACTAATTTTATTAAACATACGTTTTTTGAGGAAAATTTTTACAAATTAACGTTATTTTGTTTCTAAAATAATACACCTATAATTCCTAACGAACATTATGTTTATTCAATAATTATAGATACTTATGCGACAATATAAAAATAATGAGTAAATTTACCAGTTTGATTAATTGGCTCAAAGAGGTTTTTTATTGTTTTCTCATATATTTTTATTTGTATATATTAAAAACAATATAATTTAATGTAGTATATATAGTAGTAATAATTTTAAAAAAAACTTTTAAATAACTAATATAATAAAATATATATCATAGCCTATAAGTAAAGATTTTTACAGATATTATTACTTATTTTGTACTTTTTAAATTTTCTAAGACTGAGTTTGTAGCATGATTTTGGAATGGCTCTGAGTACTAGTGTGATCACAGAATGGGTATTATATTCTATTCCATTATACAGTGTTATGGTGTAAATCATAAA
>NC_042494.1:107379254-107398427 GCF_005508785.2 Acyrthosiphon pisum
TGATAGATGTTAATATAAAATGAAGGATTACTGGAACTGTATAAAGATACCTTTGTCATTAATTTATGATCCACCAGCTTTCCATATTTTGATGTTATAAATTTCATTTTGCAATAAAAATACCATAACTATGACTCGATTGTCGTGATGGGTGAACTTTTACTTATATACCTACAGGTTTGTACGGAACCCTCGGTGCGCGAGTCCAACTCGCACTTGACCGGTTTTTTTTCGTACATAATGACTGTTTGCCTCCGCAATATTCATTCTCAAACATCTAAACAGTTGTCATCTATGGAAGAAGCACTTGGAAACAGAACACTCACGTAATTTACAACTTTTTCAAAGCCATCGGTATAGATACCAAAATGTAAAACAAGGTAAGATAACTATATAAACATGTGAATAACTTTTAAAAAGAATTAATACATTAAAGTTGCAGTCTCAACAAGTCAATCTCAAAGGGATCTCAATAAAAATCATTCCAACTTATGTAATTTTCAACTGAGATACTTTAAAGGACAAGAAAAAAATTTAAGTTATCGAAGTTCTAGTCACCATGACTCGCGTAATACCATAATATTAACATTTATTTTATTCTTTATCAAAATAATTTCCCTATAATGTATAATAGTTCAACAAATTATATAATTAAAAGTTAAAACTATTCAATAGCTGACCGTTTAAATATCATCTTTGATTTTATTTAAGTTGGCTTATAAGTTATATAGTTACAATTAATTTTAAACAAACAACTACATATTCTAAATTTGTAATTTTTCAATAAATGGATTTAGTTATCTTTATGTGTGTTTTTACATTAGGTAATATAAGAAAATAAAATTTTAATTTTGATAGTTAAGATTTGGAAACTTAATACAGAGTTTCTCCTGAATAGTTCTTATTAACATAAATCCCTGTCCTAACCTAACCTAACCTAACCTATATAAGAAAATACAATTTCAATTTGAATAGTTAATATTTGGAAACTTAATACAGAGTTTCTCCTGAATAGTTCTTATTAAAATAAATCTAAAAATCTAAAACTTATATTATAACTATTTTTTTATAGACATTTTAAGATAACATTTTACAAAATTGTATATTCAAATAAAAAATTACGATTTTTGATTTTGTTGTGATTCAAAAATATTATTCATGGGAACTTAAAAATGTTACGTTTATTTTATAATTTATATGCACAATGACACTTTTCATACATTCATATTATTAATTTTGTGCAATTGCCTTTTTATACCATGAACCTATTCCAATACACCACTACAATATGGTATGTCGGTATTGACTCAATTCACTCAAAAGTTAATATAATATTATTATAATAAATAATAATTGAATATTAATAATTTATCAAGTACAATGTTCTTGGCAAAAAGTAATTTAACCTACCGTTATACTTACCGTATTACTAATAGTAAAATAAACTATTATAAAAGCAATATAAATATATCAAAAAAATATAAACTAAGTAATATAGACTGACATACAGTTTTCGTCATCGCTCAGAATCATTTTTTGTATGCAATGATTTATCGTTGAATTCAAATTAAACAAATCCATTAAAGTGACCTACTCAATGATAAGATACTTGCACTCAATACTACTATACATCAAACCAGTGGTGCTAATCAAATAATTCATCTATAATTTACGTCATAGTAGATATTTTAGATGGATGGGAGGGGGGGCACCGTAGGGTAGATAATACAGGGGCCAGAGGATTCTGCTGTGTATCCAGAATTAAACGTAAAACGTAAAAATAAATAATTAAACATTGCATTATATATTTATGTAGGCAAGCGCACATGTAGGATAAAATCCCACCCAGGGCAATAGATATAAGAATTACTTACAATCTAATATGTAATACTGTAATAGTTCTAATGGTATTGATATTAAAGTACATGCAGTTATAACTGCATTATGTACATCCAGTTATGCAGTACATGCAATTATAACTGATTATAATCATTCTTAGGGGGACAAAGACCGTTTTTTCTCCCTAGCAGGTGCCCTTGTATGTAGGTGCTTACCTATATTGCATCTGATGGTTAAATTTAAAAAGTGAGATGATACCGACTTTGGTGTACGATGTCGTAGTATATTTTAAACACTAATTTTAAACAATATTGTATAATTAATTTTACATTAATAGTCCATGTTATTTATTCAAATTGTACGTGCTATAACTGACATTATCTCTAGAATTCATCAGGTAAATACTAACAATTAAAATTGGAAGTGTGGCATAGATTACATATGCCGTTGTTTTATATCCTCGAGTAATACACCCAAATTAATTTTTAGATGTGGTACAAATTATATATTGTTTTCATATTTTGGCATAGATTACATACATACATAAATTTACCTATATTGATGGTACAAATTACTATTTCACAAAAAACAACACCGGAGGATTCGCATAGGAGGGGGGTTCTTCTTTAGACATGAGAAATCATTGGGTTAGTGTGGCCTTTTCAAAGCCCAAATTACATATTGTTAACCTATCGGTCATTGCAATAAATAATGGTAATACACAATCTCTGAAAATCGGTATCGATGATAACAGTGTAATAATTTCAATATTATGTTTCATTATTTTTTTATTAGCACTACCTGCAGTGCTTTGATAGGAATAGTAATAAAAAAACCCTTTCACGCGTCTGAGATTTTGTAGTCGTTTGTTTCGTTTAGTATGTAATTATTTTTTTTTTCGTCGAGACGACCTTCAACATTTTAAATGTTTATTTTATTACCAAAAAAATAAGCAATGTGTAGATAAAAGAAATGTTAATGACAAGTCAGGCCATAGATAATTGAAGAAACGCAAATGGTCTCTAAAAACTGATCGATGAAAGCGAAATCTGCCTTCTAAATTCATCAGGTATAATAAACGAGAGGACCAACACACATTGCTCACTCACAAGATGGACAGACCTGAACAAATAATATTGTTTGAAAAATAGTAATAAAAAACAACCGTTTCCACAGCGAATACAATTCGAAACACTTTTTAGAACAACTTCAGTCAATTCATCACACACGTACATTATTATTATTTTTATTAAAAGTATTGTCTATTTCAGTGAAGAAATTTTCAGTTAGGAAGTCCATATTTATCATCATTTTTATTAATGCTTTTCATTGTTCTTCAGAAATATTACACCATCTACAATCGATAATATTAATAAAAATTCGTCATTCTATCACAGTATCACGTTTATTGTTTTCGTATTGTAGGTATTCTTTAAATTGTTAAAACATAACCGTGTTTCCTTAAAAAAAATTATCATCTCAAAAATTCGTTCCACAAAATTTCTTTTCATGTAGGTACCAATCAACTTTTCATGAGATAATCCAATAAAATATACTTCATAGTTATATAACTTGAATTATTTTTTAATTTTTATTTATATCTATTTATTTTATTTATACTTAATTATAACTAAGTAAAATGTAATATATGTTTTTGTTTATACTTGTTTTTTATTGTTCATATCAATTCTATATAAAACCATTATTAATAACTAATAGGCAATAATAATAGGTACCTATACTAAAACTTATACTTCCATTACTCTTATAACAACCAATATTGTTTCACATTTTATAAAAATTATTAAGTTGAGCAAAATTTTATTTTTTCCAAGTACTCTATACATTTTATTTGGTATTTACCTATATAATATGAACAATATAAATAAAAAATAAACTCTATACAGTTTCGTAAATTGTAAAAATACAAACATATATTTTATTTAAAAAACAACAAAACATTATTCAAACTAAATTACAATTAATAAAGTTTTATTTTTAAATATTATTAAACAATATGAAAGTTTATGTAAATTTACACGAGTTGATTTGACAACTAAACCAACAGTTACTTAAAACGCATTGAACGATAAATACATCTTCAAATAAAAATAATAAATAATATTGAACAATATTTTTTATAAGGTTGCTGGAATAAAACGAAATAACACGCACGGGTTTATATAAGTTAAATACGCCATTAAATAAATTGTTCATTAGTTTTAAAAATCTTCCTAGTATGATGATCTCGTAATGTGCTTAGAAATATCGTTTAATCGATAAAAAACCTTTGTATATGGGAATTTCGCTAGAAAATTAATACTAAAACACTTCGTACACATTAATATTAATATTATTATTCAAGTAAACACATCATGTGACCACGATCCGTTTGATGGGTTTGATGGGTTTTACAGTGGTCTTGTCGCCGAACTCAGGTGACTTTTCTTCACTTTTGGTTTCACCGCTGCCACTACTGCCGTCACTGCCATCGTCGTCACGGTCGTCAGATTTTTCACCGGATGTCCCGGTACCGTGGCCAACCTTGTCCTCGAGCGGTTGTTGCGCCGCCGATCCAGCAGCCGTGGTGTGCGACACGTGCGTCGACCCGGAACCTTGGTACGACGTCGGCTGCAACAATGGTATCGACGACGAAGACGATGATGTCTTGTGCTGGTGTTGTTGATGGTTCGGGTGTTTCGGGAGCGGTTCATGTGACCGATGGAACAGTTGCGCCCCTGGGAACTTTCCTAGTCCGGAGACGCCGCTGCCGCCCAGACCTAAGCCGCCACCGAAGCCTCCACCGCCGAGACCGGACGGAAAGCCGGCGACGAGTGGAGGGCCACGCGGGTGTGTGGTGACGAAACCGCCGGGCTGTTGCACAAACTGCTGACCGGGCGGACTGTGCTGGTGCTGGACCTGTTGGTGGAAACTTGGAAACAGGGGTACGGGCGCCGGAAGCGGAGATGGTGACCCTGACGATGGGACCAGGACCAGGGTCTGGTATGGGGCGCCGGGCTGGCCGGAAGAAGGTATGAGCAGCATGATCGGCTGACCGATGGAAGGTGACGATGGATAAGGTGACGGATGCAGGGGCTGCTGCAGCGCGTTCGGCGCCAATTCGTAGCTCTGATAGTGTTTTGGCTGTTTGATGAGGTGATGATGGTAAGCTGCAGAAGGTTGCTGTTGTGCTTGTATTTTACCACCACCACCACCACCACCGAGGAAGTCGTATTGCATTTTAGCCATAGACTCGTAGCCGATTTGCTGTTGCTGTTGCTGCTGATTTTGTTGCTGTTGCTGTTGCTGATGCTGGCGGTGTTTGAGATCAGACAGCGGATGCTGTTTGGCCGTCAGTTGTGGCCCAAAAAGGTCCTCGGCTGAGTACTCTGCGGGTTCGTGCTGGTGCGGGTTTTGCACAAACTGCGAGTACATGGAACCGCTCAGAGCTGGGTGGTTGGCTGGAAAGACGAACCGGTACGGGAACCCGGCCGCTGAGGTCTGAATGGAAGGTCCGAAAATGGATGATGCTCGAGACTGCAACCTTTCCGGGTAATAATTTTCCGGGTAATACGGGTCTCCGCGGGGTGACCTGTCATCGGCACGTACGTAGTGCACCTTAGTTCTCGTGCTGCACGCCGCCAACGCGGTCGTTGCCCAAAAACACACCTAAAACAAATACAATTGTTATTATATATACCGTACATTTTTTTTCATTGAAATTGTACATGCTGCTCTAGTTACTGCTGCAGTGGCTCTGGACCATAATACATTAGTAGAATATAATAAACAGGTCACCAAGAACTCCTAACTATATTTTCCAGAAAACTTGTTTGGTTTATAATCTAGTAGTTGTCAAAAATATAAAACATTATGGCGTAATGACAAGACGATGCTTTAGGTATTTAATAAGATTGCGTCTTGTCTTTGTTAAAACCATAAAATAATTCTTGTGGTTACACGGTTTTTTACGTTATTTCGAACGCGGATGGAACTATACAATGTACCTAACTGTTTTAGCTTACTTCACTAAATTATACTTGAGTTAGTTCAATCGTCTCTACCGTAATTTGTAGTACTGAACATGATAAAATGAGTGTCCAGTAAACAGTTTACCAAAAATTGTAAGTTATAATTAATTTTGTTTTGGCAACATAAGAACTTTACCAGTAGTTCCTTGATATTATTTTACCAAACTGTTTTACTAACTGCATAAGACATTAGGAATACTGACATAATACATGTATATTGTATAATGTGTAAATAGTTTACAGAGTGATTTTCACCAAGCATCCTCAACCCTTTTATTCTTAAATAATGCATTAATTAAAAATATGTTTTTTAGAGGCCTGAAAGTTCACATTTTCAAATACCTACTTAGATTTTTAAACAATTCAAGTAAATTTCTTAGGCGATACAATCTTATTTTTTTTCAAACAATAACCATCATTTTTCAATATAAATTGTTAGTCAAATGATCTATTTAAATATTTTGATGACTGGCTGTACCTATCTAAATATAAATTATAACGAGTAATTTCTGTGTTATTAAAATAATTCAATTTGTGTAGCATCTACTATAGATAACTAAGATAATTCTTTATAATAGTTTTACATAAAATAGAAAATATATGTAAATAAGTAATATTTAGACTAGTACTTATTATAGTTGGATAATTTCTAAAAATTATAAAATATAAATAGATTAATATTTATTACTATTTTCAAATCAACCAATATCTTTCCCCTTCAAAGCCTCAATATCTTTTTACCACTGTAAAATTGCCCAACAGGCTTTAATAAATAATAAATAAATAATAATAATAATATCTTCCAATCCTATTATCATTATTACCCTAAGTTTGATGACTCAAAAACTAAGTAGTTTACAAGTATACTTGTTTGAATTTCAATTTAGACATAGACATTTAAAAAAAAATGATCTGCTTAACAATTTATAGTAAAATACATTGGTTCTTATTTTTAAAAAAGGAGTTTGCCACAGAGTACCCATTAAATGGTATAAAAAAAAATAATCGTTTTAAAATATTATGGAACTTAAGTATATTCAAAAATTCCAAATTATATTTATAATGAATGCAATACTAAAAATAAAAATGAGATGAGTATCGAGAGACTTGGGTATTTCAAATACATATCCCGATTACTTGAAAAAAAGTATTCAGAATATGTATTCGAATACTTTGTAATAGTAATATTCCTAAGAAGAAAAAAAGTATTCCAAATACCGTTTTGATTACTTTCAAAAAAAGTATTTAAAAAGTATTCGGAATACTACCAAAGTCTGAGTATCGAGTTAGTTTGGTGAATCAGTCAGAATCACCATCTTATATTATATGATATCTATATATAAGATAATAAAATAGTAAAGGAGTTATTATCTAAAAATATAGTTTTATACATCAATTTGGTTAATGTTTGGTCAACCGAAGTAGATACTAAACACTTTGTATTTATGTGATTAATCAGCACAAAAAAAATGTATACATTTAACTTCATGCACTTTTAAAATTGCGTTAATGAATAGCTATTTAGTCCATTCGATGAAAAATATTTTATTAACATAAGTAACATTTTAAACTCTCAGATTAGTACGACAAATAAATCAACTGCTTAGAATTTTAAGCTAAAATGGAAGTCATTAAAAAATGATTTGGTAATTAGATACGAAGATAACTATAATCTCCAAATACGATAAAATCGTAAGCCGATACGAATCATTGGCGTGTTATAAAAATTGGGGAAAGTGGATAATATTGCCCACTGTAATATTATTTAAGACTAAAGAATAATCATTATTTAGCAGAGCGGAAGAATAATATCCACTGGAAATTCGATAAGGTAAAAAATAAAATGACTAGCCAAAACGTAATTCTAATAAATTATAGGTAGGTATCTATATATTGTTTTAAAAATCTCAATTGTTACATTTATTTATTGTAAATGAACATACCTACTGCCTACACATTATTATAAATTAACGATTATCGATAATTATGTATGAATTGTAAATTAAATTTCTTTCAAACTTTACATAGGTAATATGTTATGTTTTTCTGTGTTGTAAATCATCTATATATTATTTCATTTAAAATGAACTAGTAGTAATTAATAGTTTAAACAATACTCAGTCATTTTTTGTTTGCAATAAGAGAATACTCTATTTTTACCAGACTTTTTAAAATGATTTATTTGTTTTAATTATTAAAAAGACATGCTTATTTAATTTATTACCTACTGATAATAACTTTAGTGGTTATAAACTTATAAAGTTATAACATATAAACTAATAACTCATATATTGAAAAAAAAATTATTTTATTAATTAGGTATTGTTATTCCAAATTTAATAATGTTTATTGAATCGTAAATTAAAATACTGTTTGTTATGTATTTTTAATTTCTACACGCTTTAAAAATGTGTAATGATAAAATGTAAAATAATAATGGACATTATAATGTATATTTTTTTAAATTAAACTGTTTTTCTTTAATTTTATATTTTTATTTCATATATAGTTTCCTAAAAATCCAAACATAAATAAACAATAAATATCATTAATCATAATTCATAGATATCTACAATTCTGCATACAAGACAAGCTATAACAAGTACCTACATATAACAGTTTACATGTGTGTGATTATTTAACGAATTATTGAGTAATACACTAATATAACTCCAAAACAATTATTTCTATGAAATTTAAATTATCCATCAATATTATGATTTTTAAATAGGCCAAACATTTGAAAAACTCAAAAATATTTATTTTATATTTCATAATAATACTGTAATAAATACGAATTTAGAGCAAATTAAATTTTGAGTGCGATTAATTTATTTTGACCACTGACTACTGTTATATTAGATTAATGAGAATTATAGTGATAGGTATATGAAATTAAGCTAAGTCATAAAATATTATTCATACATATTAATAATAATAATATACACTTACCGCAAACGTAGGTAACATGATAACGACAAAGATTTTCCGCGATCACTCTCTACACACTATTGGAGCCGGGAAACGTGCGAAAATGACCACGGCTACATTTTCGAGATGTATTTCCTTGGCGACCACATGGGAAAAGGTAGGAGGGGACTCTGCTCCAAATCGTACACGGATTGTTGGTAATTTAAATCGCTTTCATTCAAGCAAACGACGGGGAAACACCGCCGTGATCTTTTCCCTACTGTATTTATCTATATATATATATATATATAGTTACTGGATATAATAATCGAATAGGTTCACCGATCACGCGATGTAAACGCGTCATGTCACGGGCAATGTCATTTGCATGCAGCTGCCACCGCCACTGTTGAATTGATTAGATTTTGTAACTTTTGCATTAAATAGTTCGGCGAAATTTATCAAACGCGACACGTACAGGTAACCCATGTTTTGTATTTTTTGTCATGCACTGACCAATGATATATTAAAGAATATAATATTATGTATATATCTAGGTAATGCCGTAATTAAATTTATAATAATACGGAACAATATTCATTGGGTCGTTGGTTCATATAATGTCTAAACATTCTAAACTGTGACAAATATATCTACTAATAATTTTAATTTAATCTTAAATAGTATCATAAAACCCCCTAATATCAAAATATGTGCAGAAATATAATTAAACTGACCGCGAACTTAAGATAAAATAATTATTTATATTACTAAGGTAACCCGTGGGGGAGAGGGGGATAGTATGATAGAACACTTTTTTGGCTTAACATAAAAAATTCATTTATTCACCAATATTCTATAGTATGTCATTAAAAGATTACATTTCTAATGTAATACAATATCTCTCTTAAGACATAACTTAAATAAAAAGTAAAAACATTTGATCAACTATTTATTTTAAAAAGTAAAAAATTATCCTTGCACCCACATAATTAGATTAAATAAGACAAAGATAAATTCATGTAACAAGTTTAAAATCTCAACATAGGTTGAGTACTTATACGCACTTAAAATTATAAACAACATTTTTGATTTGCATTATGTTAAACATTATGTTGTTACTTGTTAAACGTAATTTTAAAATATAATAATAATAAAATGGATAACTATTTTTTGGAAAAACATACCTTTTAGTTTTAGAGTCTTACTAACTACTATTTTGTATTATAGTTCATAATCAATGTTTGGTAGCTACTTAACAGTTATTTAAATTTTAATTTTTAGTCTAGTATTAGATGTTTCAATAAATTTAATATAATAATTATAATTATTATAACAGCAACAGCTGATGGCCTTTGTCGCTAATTTTTTGTTTTAGATCAATAAAAAAAAATATTGTAAAATTGATTAAGAAACAGTTATTTATTCTCACCTTCAAAATAATTATAAAGCTTTTCTCACTAGTAGATGAAATTTAAAAAACTCATTTATTTCTTATCACAAATCATCTAATTTACCTCTATTAAATATTTCAAAGGGGGTCTTACGTATATTATAATATGTTATCACATTACTAACTTTGGGAAAAATGTGTTGCTCCATATCCTCCATATCTAACCGGGTAGTTTAATATGCTATACGCCTATACGGCTATACGGTTATACCTACTACATTATTCAGTAAAACCATCTCAGCCAATTTTGTTAGATATTCCGTGCGCAAAATATTTTTTATATACTATACTATACTATAATTTACCTAAATTATCCAATAATGACTTAAAATATCTATAAGTTTATAACTTCTAGGAACATTCATGACACTTACGTCTGATTAACAAATAGTGTCAAAATAGTAGGTATAGGTACAAAATACAAATAAAAGAGTTGTATCTTCAATTTAGTAATAGGTAGAGTAATTAATAAATAAATAACTACATATTTAGGTCATATAACATTTAAAAATAAAATTACATTTCAAAAGAATTGATCAATTTGTCAATTATGTTATAGCGAAATTCGCAAGTCTTTACATAAATAGTAGAACAATCTCTAAAAAGTTAAATTATCCAAGAAACGTTATCAATTTGCATTTCTACATTCTATGGAGATAATTATTGACAATTGTAAATCAAAACGAAGAACATAAAGTTAAATAAGCATATCAATTTGTTCTGAAACCAAATTATCACATTGTCATACATTGAATTGTAATATTCATTATTATTGAAGCATTGTGAATTTAAAAATCTTAAAGAGCTAAGAGATTAAAAGCTTCAACTCTTAAGACTTATTTGAAAATTCTAAAAACCGATTTGTAATATTTTTGTAAAATATTGGCACGTTTTAAATCGATCGGACATAGTTGGGATATAAACTTCACGGACATGCTTATAATATGATTTTAATTTTAAAACGAAAATTATTAAATATTTTTATTTTTAGATTCTAAGTGGAGTGAAATACAATGATGTGTGTGTGTAAAACCGTCTGTCCTAAGTACTCCTAACAGCATTAGATACATATATAAATACAAAGCAGTAAAGCACCAAAACTAGAAATGCTACTTATGTATTTATAGACGGTTAACCGGATGTTAATATCATCGGGCGCGGATTTCGCGCCCCTTTTTCGTTGCGCCCCTGGCCTGGGCCAGTCTCGCCAAGCCCTAGCTACAGCTCTGTTTATATGTACCTTATTTATCGGCTTGCATCATATATTTTATGACTAACCTACGTAACAATTATTTGTAATCTCGAGTATTCAACTTTTAAATTGAACAAAACAAACTAAAACGCTTAAGCTGGTCATTTTATACAGGATACCTGTGTCGTTAATCTAGAAGAGGAAGTGAAAGAGAAAAGCCATTGTTTGTGCGGGACATGCAAATCGCCTTACAAGAAAAAGATACTTATGAAAAATTTAACAAAATAGTATAATTATTTTTCTATGACGTAATTTTGATTTTTTGCAACCGGAACAATGTGCGTAAATACACGTCTTATCCATCATCATATTAGCCCTATTGTTGGTCGATTAAAGATTACCGACGGTAATTTTGTTATACAAACAACATTATGTGTATCAAGGCCCATTATTAAAGTGTAAGTATATGTTTATGAATAACGTAATATTGTTTCGTAGCGTTTCGACACCATGAAATGCAAAACTACTTTTCGCACGATTATAACAACAAAATATTTGCTTTAGTTTTTAAATACGTACGGCCTACCGATTTGTTTGTGTTCATATGATACCTACGATACATTTAACATACAAATATTTCATTCGAATTCGAAACTCCAACCAATAACGAGGAAAGACTGGGAAGTAAAAGGCGTATAACTGGTTTTCGCGATATAACTGACGAATACTTTCTAATGACAAGGTCGTTGATGAGTATTTTTGTTTAGTTTTGACTTTATTGCAATTGAATAATATGATCAAAATTCTTGGTAGGTATTTTCTTTCAATACCAAATTCTATTCATACGATTGTATGAATGAAAACAAAATAATATTTAACTTATAAATTCAATAGAAATCGTAATATCATAAAACGTAAACTCAGAATCAAATATTTAAAATGTAGATACCTACCTATAATTATAGTACCTAGCTTTGTATAAACTCTAAATACCGGCACAAGTTTTGTAATAATATTAAAAGGACGTCATGTATTACGTACCTACTCCATCAAATTAATAAAATAAGTTGAATAATGTACTATATTGAAGTCAAACATTTTAAAGTTATGATTTTGTTTACGTAATCCCAGTGTAATAATAATATTTGTAATTTAATATGTTAAAACGCTTTAAAACTGTTAAAACTGTAAAATTATAATTTTTTTTAGCTTCTGTATCGATGGCCATTGGCTTTTTTAGGTAGGTACATATACTTTAACTAACATTACAGTTTACATATATAATGATAATGTATCTCATTTCAATTAATTAACTCATCAGTATTAAAATTAATGATGTATTTAGTTTTACAAAACACAAAAAGTGTATATTTTATGAAAACTATAATATTGATTTTTTTATTGACGGTTTTAATCCAAAATATGTTTTGAATAAATACCGTCTAGTTATAATTATTTGCTGAGAGAGAAATAGAACTAAATGTTACTTATTCTTCACTATAGGAGCGTCTCAAATTGATAGTAGGAAAGTGGAAACTGTCATTGATCTCTACAAATTAGCCACACAATCGCCGGGTTATAAGTATTAATTAACCACCTACTGTAACCGTATCAAACTGTATAGATTATAGATATACCTACTCTTCTCTAATTAATAATAATATTAACTGTTGATTTTATTTGTTTATGAAACTAAAAGTGTATTACTTTATCAAATACAGAAATATTGCAAAACTGTAAGATGATTTTATAGGGAATATATTTTTATAATATACATATTAAATAAACTGATAATGTAGGATAAAATTTTTTATGACAAATATTTTCAAACAAATAATAACAGATTATTAATAAGTACAAATAAATTCCCTTAAATCGTAATATATATGTTTTATTTATTATAATAAAGCAACAAAATAGACGCAAAGGTACATTATTAATATAATATATTATTGATGTTATACCTAATGATACATATGTTATTGTAGTACAACACAAATAATACACATTTTCCAATTTTGTAAAATCAGACCAGCTTTGAAATCATGAAATTTAAGTCATAAGATATTATTGGTTTCACGCTTACATTTTAATATAGCATTTTTTTTTTTTTACAAAGGCCTATACTTGCAGGGCATACAATAAGTACGTATTGACTATTGACCTAAGGGATAGTAAGATACATTATATTATGTATGTAACAAAAATAAAATAGAAATACAAATAATAATTCCCTAGTCTAATATTAAAGAGAGAATCAATCCAATAATGTCACACACTTATTGAAAATAACCTAAAAATAAAATTATACTTCTTCGTTTTCGTAAACTCCAATGTATAGTAGTGGTTTAGTAGTATAGTGTATAATGTATAGTGTTTAGTATTGGTCATTGGACCAAACCTCAGGGCCGACCTTAGGGAGAGGGCGAGCAGGGCCCAGGCCCTGGGCCTCGCGTTTGAAAAAAAGTAGTAAAATTGGTTTTCGCCCTGGGCCTCACAAATCCTAAAGGCGGCCCTGCCAAACCTAATTTACACATCAATACATCATTATGGTACTAAAATATATGTTAGGTGTTTCAGTTATATTATGAACATTTTTTCATTAAATAAATGTTAAGGAAATCATGGTAAAACATTTAATATTATAAATAAACGTCTAATACATAAAATGTAAAAGTTACAACTTACAAGAGTATCTTAACTCGTAAGTGCCCATCCTTGATTGTATTATATTACCAAATGATACCGTAACTAGTTGTTAATTTTACATTAGCCTAAATCAACAACACTCAAGACAACTATAGATCATAATAAAAAGAAACTAGAATAGGTACTCAAACAAATATCAGTGTTTTAAAATATTTAAAATGTTGGGTGTTATAGACGTAAAATTATTATTAATTTTGACACCGGTTTTTAGGAATTGTAATCGTATTAATTTAAAAAAAAAGTGAAAATTAGACCACTCTCCGGGCGTGTTAATTTTCCTGACTTTTATGTATTTTTGAAAAGAGTTACTTTATATGATAATAGCCTTATTTTTTAATTTAAGAGATTTAATTTATATAAATATTATATTATTATGATCAATATAATAGTAGGTATAATTTATGTTTTAAATTTGATTTTAAATTTTTATGATAAATCATTGCACATGAAAAAATGGTTTTGAGCGGAGATGGTCTAAATATTTTATCATTATTTTTTTTTTTTTTTAATAGTATATCTGAGTACTTTTTTCATAATAACAATATCATATTATCATATATTATATATTAATATATAACTAGAATTTTAAAGTTCAAGATCAAACATTGGCCAGCTTAACGGGCCGGAACCGTATTGTAATATACTACTAGTAGGTATACGTATAGACACCCTATAACTGACTAAATATATAATGGGTAAAAAAATATGTGATATAATATAATACAAGACTTACCTAAATCTGGTTATTAAACAATCCTGCAGATTTTCTACTATTTTTGCATGTTAATCTGATTTTAAAACTTCTTTCACTTAAATCAGACGATAATTGATATATTATGCTACTATATAGCATAATATAGTATATAGTATATACACATTATGCCAGGTTGCATAAAAAATCAATAAACATTTAACGAATTAACAGTGAGCTATTTGGTCCCTTCAACATGATTGGTACATTGTATTTTATTGGACCATTAAATTAAAAAATAATTGTTCATGTACCTACATCTGAAATAGTATACTAAACGATCTCGAAATATTTTTTCAATTTTCATTAACTTCTAATAAATATTGAATATTTAATGTTGTAAGTTACCTAACCTAACCTAATACTTTTCTATTTTCTTGGTATAATATTTTTATATCAATACTTTCTTATTGGTACCTAATCCAACCCAATCTATCAAAATTAAATACAGATTTAACTTTTTGTATTATTATAATTACAGTAACTCAATAATTTCAAAAAATCTTATACTCTATATATGTAAATATTTTTTTTGGACATTTTATCCTAACTAACTTTGAAACTAAATACTTACAGGAATAATAACGGTTGTAAAACCTGTAATTAATCATTGACCATTGTTTACAAGGTTAACTGTGTAATTTGAATGTTAGAAAATAATATGAATACTTAATTAATATTAATGTAGTATGTCAAGTTTTAAATTTCAATAGAAAAAAATATCTATATTCAGTAAATATATTGGTTTGTTAAATGTTAAGTCAAACATTTTAATATTATACTTACAACTTTAATAATTATTATTTTTATTAGGTATTTAAATCTAAACATTTACTTTAAAATATACTGATATTATATTAGCATAAAAAGTTAATTATATTATATTATATATTAATATCCAATATCCAACTATTGTTTAAGAACATTTATAATTTAGTGTTCTATCATAGAATCACATCTAATACCTGAGTAATTATGATACGACTCTACGCATTTTTCTTTTAAATTGATTTAAAAACCATTTGTATCAAAATGTAATATGAATTGATTTTATGTTACTATTCAGGTGTAAAAATTATAAATCATTAAATATATATATAAAAAAAGTTATAGGTATATTTGGTTTATATAATTCATAAATATAATGTTTGATTGCGGTAATTATGATCTGCGATCAAATAAATAACGTATTATTATACTTATAATAATATAATTTTATCACTAATTCATAAATGTAATTTAAATAAAGCACTTAATATTAATACAAAAACAAATATTTGTGAACTAGCATATCTCAAATTGTTTAACAGTTCAAGAATAACTTAATTGTATGATTAATAAAAAAAACACAAGTTCAAATTTAAACATACAATCTAAACGTTTTTTATCATAAAAATTAATTTATCTAAAAAAGGAACATTGCATTAGTGTCAATATTTAGAACTGTATTCGTATGAACTTGGCTTAGAACTGTAAAGAGAAGATGACGGTGATTCATATTCGCTCTGAGAATAGGAAGAAGTAATTGGTTTGAATGAACCTGATGAATAGGTTGGTGATGACTTATAAGAAGATGAAGATCCTTCATAAGACGAATATTTGTATGGGGATGAAGATCCTTCGTAGGAAGATCCGCCAGAATATGGAGACAGCTTATAAGAGGATGGTGATTCAAATGATGGACCGGAGCTGCTGTATGGCGCCTTGTACGAGGACGACGATTTGTAAGGTGATGGTGATCCATACGATGGCTTGTACGGGGACGGTGAACCATACGAAGAAGAGCTACCACTGTACGAGGGAGAGTTACCAGCATACAGAGACGAACTACCGTACGAGGGAGAGCTACCACCGTACGAGGGAGAGCTACCACCGTACGAGGGAGAGCTACCACCGTACGATGATGAGCTTCCTCCATACGAGGGAGAGCTACCACCGTACGAGGGAGAGCTTCCACCGTAAGAGGGAGAGCTTCCACCGTAAGAGGGAGAGCTTCCACCGTAAGAGGGAGAGCTTCCACCGTACGAGTGAGAGCTTCCGCCGTACGAAGGAGAGCTTCCACCGTACGAGTGAGAGCTTCCGCCGTACGAGGGAGAGCTTCCACCGTACGAGTGAGAGCTACCACCGTACGAGGGAGAGTTTCCTCCGTACGAGGGAGAGCTACCACCATACGAGGGAGAGCTTCCCCCGTACGAGGGAGAGCTACCACCGTACGAGGGAGAGCTACTACCGTATGATGAAGAACTACCACCGTATGAGGAAGAACTACCACCGTACGAGGAAGATCCACCACCGAACGAGGGAGAGCTACTGTACTTTTGGGGTGGAGATGAGTAGGACGAAGATTGTCCGTAAGATGAAGCGAACGCATCGAACGGTGATGATGGTTTGTAATGGGCAGATGGGGATGGTTTGTACGATGATCCACCGCTGTACAACGAACTTTGTGGCAGGTACTTGAATTTGTTGTATGAGTTGTCAGACGGGTACACTGATGATGGGTAACTACTGGGTTTGGACGGTGACCCGTATGACGATGACTGCTGTGCTGCGTAGTATTCGCTTGACGTGGACGGGTAGGAGGACGGTGAGTATGATGGATACTTGTTGGTCTTGAAAGATGAAGAAACGTAATTGCTTAGTCCCGCGGACGTTTGGTACGATGGTGCCAAGTTGGTTTGCAAATCGGCTTCCGGTTTGCCGAAAGTCACGGGTCCTGGTTTATATGGTGTTGAGGATGATACGCTGTATGAAGCGACCGGCGGTGAGCTGTAAGTAGCGGTGGCAGCCGATTGACCGGAACCGTAAGATGTGGCTGATTGGCCGGCACCGTAAGCGGCCGATTGACCGGAACCATAAGTGGCTGACTGACCAGCACCGTAAGCGGCCGATTGACCAGCACCATAAGCAGCTGACTGACCGGCACCATAAGCAGCCGATTGACCGGCACTGTAAGTGGGTGACTGGAAGCCATAAGTCGTGGCTGGATAGGCGCTATAAGCCACCGAAGTCAGCGGGGCGGCGTAAGCTGGAGCTGACGAGTATCCGTACGCTTGTTGCTGCGGGTAGAATAGCTGGTTGGTAGGCACCACTAAGGCACCGATGGAAGCAGCCGCCGGAACCGCGGCGTATTGACCCGTAGCGTATTGACCGGTGGCGATCGGAGCCGCTGCGGCGTATTGGTAAGCCGCAGCGCCGTCTTGTCCAGCCGCCGCACCGTAATCCGCGGTCGGAGCATAACCGCCGGCGTAAGAACCGTACCCATTGACTGTGCTCCGTTTATCAATTGGTGTCTCTGTTGGTTTTTCCGCTACGTTTACTGTAACTGCTGCGCAGCAAAAGATCACCGCCGCCAAAAACTGTAAAACGAAAAACCAATCGTTTAGTGTTTTTTTTAATTTTTTGCATACACACTGCCCCCGTTATAAAATTAAATAAGGCTCACGCAGATACACGTAATGGTATAATAATAATATAAATTCATTCTTTCATTTATGGATACGTATAACGATCATTTTATTAACTCCTCTAAAAACAACTTAGAAAATAAACATAAATTATGATGGGTAATAATAAAAGTTTTAAAAACAAAAATGAGACAATAAGGAATGGCAATTTTTTTTTAATCAGATTCTATAAGATATAATTGTAGATTTATAAAATAATCAAAGAAAAAAGGGGGAAGTAGGTAACCGCTCTGCAGCAGGCTGTACAGTAGAACTTGAGTGTACACCGTCATTGCGTTGGCACCAGTGCCGGATTTAGTGTGGGTGCAGGGGGTGCAATGCACCGGGGCCTCAAGACTGAGGTTATATTAGGGGCCTCAGATCGAAATCCTATATTTTTTAAATTAACTATCAATATTTAATAATATATTATAATGAAAGAACTTGTTCCATCAGCTTCATATATTCATTGTTGTAGTCACAATCTTAATTTAGTAATATCTGATGCAGCTAAATGTCATAGTAAAGTATTGATTTTTTTTGACACAGTTCAAGCAATTTTTAATTTTTTTGCTAGTAGTGCGCCAAGATGGGCTTTTTTTAGCATTTGGACATGATATTTCTATTAAAATCCGTACAAAAGTTCTAAAAAAAGTGTGCCCTACTAGGTGGGAAGCTAGACATGATGCAATATTTTCCTTGAAAGAACGTTATATAGATGTACTTAAATCGTTGACTCACATTATTCTAACTAGTAATAAAACATCAGAAAAAACATTAGCCAATGAATTAAAAAAAAAGTTGGAAATATTTGAATTTATTTTGATTCTATATATGCGGGA
>NC_042494.1:107399489-107423945 GCF_005508785.2 Acyrthosiphon pisum
TTTATAATATTGTTGATTTTTATTTTTGATCTATTTCAAACTTTTTATATTTGTTTCCTTCAATTTTAGCACAATGTTGAGAATACAGTCATTACTCATTATTATATTAATTATTAATGATTTCGATTGACTCGATTTATGTTATACTAGCATACATTAATACTTCATATCTAAGAGGTATAGCCGTATAGGTAAGGAAATAGTGAGTGTAATGTGTATTTCATAATTTAATATATCAACACGTATAAAATAAATAAACATGTGTTATGTCAAGCAAATTTTTTTTTAAGGGGCCTCCAATTGGTATTTGCACCTCGGCCTCCCAAGACTTAGATCCGGCACTGGTTGGCACTGTTATGGATGTGTTAAATTGTGATTCAATGATAAATAATAATTGCAAGCGATAAAAAAACGACTCTTATCAGGTTTAACTTTTTGATAACTAAAGTTGCCTATACTAAATAACTAATTTAATAATAATATATTAAAATTATGATAAATATTTGTATTTTTATTTATTTTTTCCCGATTATTTAAAAAAATACTGAGAATTTACAAAAAATGTATGTTTCTAAAAGTACTAACTATATCACATTTCCAACAAGAAACCTTTATCTAAGTTTTTAATCAAACATTTTTTTCAACAGTAAAAAGGTGTACCTATTTATACACAAAAAAATATTTAAAAAAATAAATAACACACATTATTGTAAAATCAATACATTCATCGTTACACTCAAAATCTAAAATAAATGTCATCTAAATAAATAATATATATTGCTATTACACAAAAAAAATTATTAAAACTTTTATTTATCGATGAATATAAATTTTTTGGCAACCATAAAAGAAATATTGATACAACAAATTTAAAATAAAAGCGATATAAATTAAAGGTATGATTTAAATATGGGTGATTAGTAGAGAAATCAGCGCGCAAACCCATTTGGTAATATAATAATAATTAAAAAGAGTGATACATTTATAATAATAGCAATAATTAAATACATTGATGGTTTTATATATTTTTCAATTTTCAAATGACTAAGCAATGTATAATTCAAACTTCAAAGCATAAAATGACATAATGGACTGATTAAAGTACAATTATTGAATTTTAAAATTGATAAAAATAAACTGACAACTAATGCAAAATCTTTTACAAATTGTTCATAATATTCTGTAAAAAAAAATATTTCGAAATGTATAGTAAGTTCTTATACAGACGTTTAGTTCAAAATAATACAAAATTGAATTAAATGTATGCTTAAATGTTGACAGATTTATAAATAATAACCAAATTATTATAAGAATGTGTAATATATATAAGTATATAACACGACTAATTTTCATTAAATCGTACCTAACTTGATAATAAAATTGCTAACGTCATAGTTGTTCTCGTAATAATGGTATAAAATGTTACGTAAACCCATTTTATTACATTATTTGAATTCAATAGTGACATGTTATCCAAATCAGCTTACTATATTTCAAATTCCATTCATTCAAAGATGTGTTACACTGGGACTAGAACTTTCTTTTACTTGGAAATTCATCAGGTTTTAGCTATAGAATTGCATTGCATAATCGTTTAGGCAAAAACAAAAAAAAATAGAAACCATTCAGTTTTTTCTTTAGCCAACTAATAACTATTCCGGTTTATTAAGCGAAATGCAAATGTTATTCCAGTCGCGTAAACATAATATAAAGCTTTAAACCTTTCACTGATCGATTTTGACAAACAAAATCTCCATATAAGATAAACATATTATTGTATATAGGTTGTTGTTCGTTAACGTGTAAGCACCGCCAAATCGTTTTGTTTTTCTAATAATAGAAAGTACCTCATAATAGTAAGATATACCACCGTCCACAACACTTTTGTTGTACAAATTTGCATCATATAATTAATGGTCTGTTAAACTCCTACGGTGAACGGTTGTTGATACAAATCAAAAAAATTATATCTGCAATATTATTTTTATAATAAAATGAATTTGTTCTTGAAAACTATCTATTTAGAGTTATAGTTGCTTATAAAATATAAATACATAAACGAAAACAATTAAATTATTTAATATTAATTATTAATATTTTATTTTAATAAATACGCGTATTCCTTATAATTTATAATTATTGGATTAAAGTTTAAGCTTTTGGTTTATTTCATGTAATACATAAATAAATATATTATTATGTAAGCCAAACATACCTAGTTAGTAGGTATGTATAACTAACATTATACAATTTATGTTTCTAATTATTAAGCTTTCTACTTGTGATGATGGGTTTTTTAGTTTTTACACAAACGTCAATTATATTACACTACTAAAATAATACCTGCCTAACTGTTTATGTACTTAACTCGGCTAATGATATATTATATTATTCAATCTCTATAATCAATCTTCTCGCGTGAATTTGCGACATCGTGTTTTAATATTAAATTTTTTCATCTAAAAACTCATTAACATACTTAATGTCATGTTATAGAGTATAAACAATTGTTACGTTCAGTAATACTTTCGGACTTTCTTCTTTCAAATTGACTTAGTTATTTATTCAATTAATTGGAACTACCGTCCAACTACTGTCCTAGACGTAATATAAACGTTTCATTTTTTATTTTTCATGCATTATTAATATTTTATTTTTCAATAATCATTAGTCATTACCACTTTTTTTAATTACTTTAATCTCATTATTTGCTATTTACTCATATTCTCGGAGAATATTGCTTCACCAACGTTATTTATTTCAGACTATAGGTTGAATATAATAACGTGTGTATTTTTCAGTATATATTTTCTGGTCTAAAACTTAAAACCAATAATATTCAGCCAACGTATTTATTTAGGTATGCTCAGAAAAGTTAACTTTGTTTGTTTTTTCTATAAAGAGTCAAGTTAACTCAAGTAGTCTCCGTTTTACTAACTTACACATAATAAATCTGTGGTCAGCATAACCAATTTTGTGTTGTTATAGCTTTAATATTATAATGAATTACGTTATCTCGGATAAGTCTTATCTAGTTATCTGTAATAATGTATTGTGAATTTATAACCGGAAATTTTATAATATTATAATTTTAAGATTACCATAACTCATTTAAAAATTGAAATATTGTAACAAATCAACGTACGTAAGACCAAAACAACACATTCGGGTGTGTCTTAAATTTGCTTTTCATTATACCAAGGCATAATCTACATTACAAGTAGGTATTCGAATATTAGTCTAATAATTATGTGCTCATGGAAAGCATACATTTTGGTTTATGCTAAATTAGTAGAATTGTTTTTAGCACACGTGTTACAATACCAAAATTAATCAATATAAAATATTACTTTGTCCCATATTTTAGTGAAAGTTACAAAGAAAATTACTCAAAATTAACCAAATAGGTTTAAATTTAACTGATTGGAGGATACCTTAAGGTTTAAGAATTTCTACAATTATTTGTTTTAATTAAAATACTGTAATAATACAGTTTTAAACGTTTTTCATGTTTTCTTTAATAATTAAATATAATCGATTAAAAAAAAAAAAATGTTTAAATCAATCTACAAGTACCTACCTATCCTTAATGGGTGACTTATCTCATCAAAGTTTGGTCACTTATTTATATATGTATTTTTCTTTTAATGTATAATGAATCGTACTTGTGTTCATAATTTTATATTAATTTTTGTCGGCGCTTACGAACTTAAATGATGTAAATCGAAAATCGTGCGTACCTATAAATAATACGCCGCGTAGGTACTAACGCGTGGCTATGAATCAAATCTAATACCTATAGGTATAGTGTTATATTATACTTGTAAGAAAAGAAAAATTGGCTCCTTAAACTAATTAGGCTGTAATGAATGAAGTGTAATAAATTGATCAGATAAATAACATAAGTTACATTATAAATAATTATACAGTAGAGTCTCGATAACTCGAATTATTTTCTTGACCCTTGAACGGTTTTGTTGTGTTGTGTTTAAGGTACCTCAATAACGCGAAAAATACAAAAGTTGAATTTATTTTTATTCCCCTCGAGATTCGAGTTATCGAGACTCGACTGACTATATTACCTACGATACCTACCTATAAAAATCTAAATTGGTTATAAATCTTAACTAAATATAATATTTGCTCTTATTATCATATTATCTTATTATCATACTAATCATAATATTATTATACCTAATATTTAAATTGATTATACCCTTCTAAATTATTAATTTCTCTTAAATATTTTTAAACATGGCAACATATGAATGTTACTGATAACTATCTATATACTAGTATATAGGTAAATTAAGACACATTTTTCAAATATATTATAAGATAAAATGCTCATAAGATCTAATACGAATATTTTATTTTGAACTTTACCCACTACTAATCTCAATTCCCACTATTTATATTATAATGTATAATTCCGATTTTTAAATCAACATTTGCAAGTATGCTTGACTTGACATACCTATATACTGACATAATATTGTAGCCTATAATAATATGAAGCCTATGGTCCATTAAGGTCCGATTGCAAGTGTTGTAGCGGACCCAACCTATACAAACTAAAACTACCTATAAAGGTACACAACAGTCAATATAAATCAACATAATTAGTAAATTCAGATTTTCCAGTGATTTCGATTAAATGGACCAATGGACATGGTCATCAAAATGTACGATAAGCGCAAAAACTCATATTAAAAATCATAGTTTTATTTACGTGTTGAATAAGATGCGTTAATACCTCGTGATACGGATCTATTAAGTCTAATTCTGTGCTGCAGCGTACCTACATACAGCCAATATAGGTAGGTATACATTCAATATTCATCGTAGTAAGGTGCTTTTTATAATATAATAATATTTCGTATTTCGAATGACTTACCGGCGTTATCTGCAACAACATGACGTCAGCGAGCGGTGAAAATCGTAATCCAATAAGATAATAAAAACGAAAAGACGTACAAGAATAATATTATAATGTGGTGCAGCGATGATATTATTATAACGAACGGTCTTCTTCTTGCTGTCGGACGGTCGGCAATACGAATCGCACATCGTTCTGCTCGAGTCCGCGTTATATATATTGCGGTAACCTGTAGGAAGGTACGAAACGCCCCGCCCGCCAAGTCGGAGTCGGCGGTCGGTCTTTCCCCGTAGCCCGCACCGCACCGGTGGCAAGTTATAAAGACAGTTTCATGTTATACATTTTAATAATAATAATAATAATATCGTTATACGTGTGTAATAGCATGCGGGTATGTATATACCTACCTATTATAATACATATACCTACATTATACTTTTACTCTCAGCCGCCACTGCGGATATAGGTACGTGTTGTCAGTTACCCTTGGCATCCGGCTGAATCTGCTGCCGATGAACTTGTCCTCCGCGGCGGCGCGACAACGATACTACGATAATAATATATAATATAATATTATTATTATTATAATTATTATTATGCTTGTGGTCGTCACGTAATGCGCGGCACGCGATGATCGCCGCCCGCCCACGCGTGCGCCCGTTCCGGTTCGGTTGACGTTCGGCCGGTTCAGTCCGATATAGTTGTAGTACCTAGTATAGTATTATTATATTTTTACAATTTTTTTTTTAAATTCTTTTCTTTTCTTCCGCAGGCATATTGTACCTATACGTGGCCAAATTAATTTCTCGACGTAAAAAAATATTATTATTAGTTATTATTTTGTAAGTTATTGTTCTATAGGACGAGTTTTCTCAGTGGGGCCCAGTATTTCATGTATATGAAATTAAATTAAATAAAAATAAATAGGAGGTACATCGTAGTGTAATAATATTACGTATATATTTTTACTACCCAGAGTTATGATATATAATGTAGTCTATAGGCCTTGCGAGCCCATAAACCAAACACGCCTTTTTCAATATTGTAGTCGTGTAACTATGGGTAAAAGTGCAGTATATAACAACCAACTACTTTCGATGTTCGGAATGTATGCGGTCCACACATAACTCATGGTCCAGATCCAATTGCAACGCATATTACGTCATATCTGCATGATAATCCCTACGTTCAGTAACCACCATTCTGAGGTAAACTTACATCCGGTCGAATCCCCTGCAGTCGGGCTATAACAACGCAGTCTGTGACGACATTCCATCATTTTCACATCGAGTTCACCACGAGCACGCAAACTAGGTAGTAATGTAGTATCTAACTATAATAAATGTACTCTTATTGTGCAATATTATAATTATTATATAGACATCCGGACATAAATAGTTTGTGGTTGGATATTAATATTTTATAGTTCAATAACAAGTATTATCCTAATGGCATAATATAATTAATGACTAAAAATATACCTAATACACCTGCTACCTAGGCATATTGATAAGAAAGATAAATAATATATGGTTTGGTACATTTATGTTTTAGGATGTAAAATTAATAAAAACATAATTTTTAATGAATAAAAATTAAGTATTAACATTATATCATTGCTCGTTAGGATACAAATTAGATTATAATTGCCAGTATCTTAATTGTTGTAAAATTATTACAGCTAATTTTATGTTGTTTCAATACGTGCATATGGTTAGTGTCACTATTATGTTTAATTGTTTAATGACTTTAAAATGAATTAACCAAATTGTTCGCAATAAAAAATATATTTAAAAAATACTATCTCAGTATCTCACTTAATATTAGTGATATCATTTGGTAGGGTCCCATGTGTACGAAGTAGCACCCATTACATTTAAAATCATCTGAAACTGACCTCTGCCAAACTCTGTACCTGTGTACCATGTTTATAGTATTAAAATAGTATAAAGTGAATAACTTTTATTGAAATCTTAAAACTTATTTCATTAGAAAAATATTCAGTAAAAAATAACAACTTCATTAAAAGAAAGCTTAAACGAGTGAAATCTTATTTACGTACAACTATTGGCTATGAAAGATATTTGATCTTATGGTGACTGTAACCGAAAAAGAAGCTAGCAACATTAACTTAGATGAACCTATATTATATGCATTTGCTTAAGTAAAAAACACCAATATACGCGTATTTAAAATAATAATTTTTTTTTTTGCGTTTTTTTATGTAAGTAGGTATTTAACTATTTGCAAATTTATTTTAATATGCACATTTACAAATATTATTATTATGTTTTGTTATGTGCTTATTTATATATTTTGAAGGGATTTGCCTTTAAGCTTTTTTTGTAATATATATTGACTTCCAGGAGTAAGTAATCAATTTTATCAAACATTTATAATAAGATTTTTGCTTTTAAATTATGTTTTCAATCAATGGTAGTTGTCAGTTAATGTGTTTAATGGGATATAAAAAAAATAAAACTGCAAAAATATTGCGCAGCTTGCTTAAAGCTTGCATCCCAGAAAAAAACAAAATTACTGTTGCAAATATTTTAATACGAACGAATATGTATTTATTATGTTTAAATAAATAATAATATATGAATACAAAGTTTAATCATATATGATTCAATATGTGATTAAAATTATGAACAATTTTACTACCTACTTCATATTAGTATAAAAAAAATAACGTAACCGCTACTTATTTTTTAGGGTGTAATGTAGCTTTAGTTATAACTTATAACTAATAAATGTAATAAAATTGAAATGAATTATTTTAACATTTTTATAGAATGATTTTGAACAAAGTATTAAAAATAGTTTTACATTACTTTTTCTATGATTTTCGTTTTAAGGTACCTACATATTAATATAAAAACTAGTATTTCCAAGTGAACTTTAAATGAATAATCAAACGTGATAATCCTAAACTTGAAAATAATTATTTAACATTTTGTAGAGAAATTAATTATTTAAAATCACAAAGATCTATGCACTTATTACGTTCTAAAGTAAATAATTTGTCACTGAACATGTTTTTCTTTTACTATTTTTGTATTATAACTTATAAGGTTATCTATTATATGTGACTGGTGAGTAAAATGAAATACTTGGTGGCCAGTGTTTTATATATCCTAGTTGCATACAGAAACGTAAGTAATTTGTTGATGGAATTTCACTGACTGTTGGCACATGAAGGTTACACGTAAGATGTCATTAGTCATGGCCCATGGTACTCTAGTCATCAAGCATATAATGACGTTACAGAAAGCTTAAATTGTTTTAATATTTAATGATTTAGTGACACCATGTAACTGTTTTGTGATTAATATAATATATTTATAAGTAATAGGTATATACTATATTATATAAAATTGCTGACTAGGTATCTAAATTATATTGATTCAATTTTCATAGTTAAAACCCTATTTAAAAAATAAATGCTAAACATTATAAGGAATAATACAATTTAATATAAAAAATAATATAATATTATATATTTCATAATTATTATTTAATATTTGATCTATACAACTAAACGATACAGAAAATTAGTTTAAAAGTGTACAGCATTTAAATGATTTTTATACTTATATTATACAATAAATTAAAAACAGGTATTTTCAATATTTTTGAGTTTTGGCTATTACTCGTATTTTATCATTCTTTCGAACTATTCAGAAACTATTTGACATTTTAAAAACATGTTTCGAAGTCAACATTTTAAATGCAAATTTGTGAACATTTTCTTAGAACGTTACCTACTGATTAAAATTAATGGATAAAAACAATATATTATTACCTTATAAAACCTACTTCTAAATTATTTCTTACTAATCAATAAATAATAATTATACTTTAGGTAGGTGCCTATTACTCTGTATATTACTATATTAGTGTAACATACATATGCTAGCTTTATCATTGATATTTATTTTAAAATGTACTATTACATTAATTGCTTATCTATATTCTATTATTATAATAATGACTGTATTTTTTAATGTGCATTAATTTTATAACTTTCACTCTGAAATGCGCGCATGCAGTCGTGGTCGTCATGTTTTTAGGGGTGACTAATTATTATTAATTACCAATTAGTAAATTTAGTATTTTATTTATATAATATATTCTTCTATCAACATCTTTGAGAATTTCCGATTTGGTAAGTAAAGTTTGAATTGTATATTTTGTAGGTGGTATTATTTAATTTTAAACAAACATTTTAAGCAATCAGAATTATTTAGTTTTATAATTAAGTAATAAATTCAATTAATTAATTATATCTAAAAAATAAATTCCATATTATTGATTTCTAAATGTTACCGTACGTATTTTCATATTTTATTAATTATTGGCATTTGGCACTACTCGACTTATGACTATAATCTATATAGGTATCGTCAAGAAAACGTACAAACACCCCTGTTGGTTTTTTATAAGTGAAAGTGATATTCATATTCGGATATTCCATATATTCTTCATATTAATTGCACGTGCATTGACAATAATTATAACATAAGTGGGTGCTATATTTTTTACTACTTTCGCGATGAGACGTATTTCCATGGTGGCCAATTTCATTTCACTTTTTGAACCTGTTTTTTTTTAAACGCTGTGGATCGGCTAATATAATCTAGCTGCACTAGTCGTCCTTCTGCGGTATTCAGCTCCGGGCCAAATTCAACCGGACGACGCGTAAATGGTAAACATAAAGGAAGTAAACACAGCCCGTGAAAGTCTTAGTGTCAATGATTGATTTGCATACCGAGATTTTGTAAAATGGTTCATATATTGTAATGTAAAAATATCATTTTTTATTATCTAATTCAGACGATCTTTGTTAAAACTTATCGACCTATGATATCATGTTTGTTTTCATTAGCATCCATTACGTAATTTCGCTAGTTTCTATCCTTGAATACAAGATCACGTCTATAACATTTAATGTTTAAACTTTAAATATATTATAATATACATAGTTAGGCATTTTCTACGTTTCAACTAAAATCATGTTAATTAAAACAAATAAATCAAAATACAAAACATGCAAACGATGTTGTAATGATTTTAACTCTGTTGTATATTCGTATTAAAAAATATACTCATGTAATTATGAAATGTATACAAATATTAAGAATATTTATATTTATATTATTAATATTTATTATAAGTTTATCTTGAAATAAATGTATCAAATCACATATTCAAAGTTATTAGTTATAAGTCATGTACATAAATTGTAAATTGTAATACTTATTACTTAGTAGGTACCTATAGTAATTTTAAGAATGGTTAAATAAACAGAAAAAGGTTGCCGAACCTATAACTAGAGAAGAGGTATAACAAATAATTATATTCTTGTTGGATATGACAATATATTTACCCGTACATTTTCACTTTTTTGAAAACATTTTTTGACTGAGCAAGGAGATAAAAAGTAAAATTAATTATAGGTAAACGTGTGTAGCACGTACCTATCAAAGATTTCGTATCGAACATTTCTAGTAAACCCCTTCACGTAGGTATCACAAACGTAACGTTAGCATTAGGTATATATTTACATCAATACTAATTATATTATTCATGAAAGTTTCTTTCTACATTTAAAATGGTTTAATCAAACAAGTATACAGGTAGATAGGTGGTTTTATTTTTTTATAATATTAATGGATATTTATTATGAAATATTCTTTAACATTTTTTTAACATTTATTACAAAACTTGGCAAATTATGTTTTATTTAATTTAATTTTTGATTAATTAAATTAATAAAGTTCCTTAATGTGGAGCACATCTATTTTTTAAATACAAATTATTCGAATACCGTAAGAGCGGGATACTTTACTCCAGGAGTTAAACATTGCTCCAAAAAAAAATATTTATTGATATCAATCGTAGCACATTACGATTTTGAGATAAGAGATTGTAGTTTTTTTTATATTGTTCTTATTAATATTACAAATTTTTTCAAACATTTCGAACATCAATCTATTAGTTTGCCTCCAAGATGTATACCACGAAAAGAGTTGTTTTCAAAAACACAAAAACTTATAACGAAAAAGTTTTCCAAAATCCAGGGGATTAAAATTTAATTTAAAATGTATTGAAAAAAGATTTTTAATCAACTGAAAAAAAAAAATATATTATTAAATTATATTATGTATAGGTTCAGATTATTTAAAACATAATCACTAAACATTGCAGTAAGGTAATTTTAATCATTGTGAAATGTAACCTGTAATGTATTTTACTTTGCTCCAAATTTTTGGGAATAATAGTAAGTAAGTCACTTAGAATGACATTCGGATTTTTTTTAATTGTTCTTACCTCTCAACATCTATACATATAAAACAACGTGAACAGGTAATTTTTATCTTTGTTATTGAAGCTATAGTATAGGTTTAAACTAAAAAAGAAATATATTTGGAGCAAAGTATCCCGCTCTTACGGTATATAATTGTACTTAACACAGAAGAAATTACAACTGACTTATAATATGTTGTGGGTACTTAAGTACTTTGTAAACTCCTAAAATGTTAAGAAAAATTACTACCGACAAAGTATTTTGATATAGTAGTGTTACTGTGTAAGATATTTATTCCATAATATAATAGCAATATAATGAAATTGATTCGCATATTAGGTACCTATTACGTTTTATGTCTAATTCAATATTTGGTTTTCAAATACTTGTTTATTCAATTTTATAATTCACTAATATACTCGTGGTTCTAATAGAAAATTATTATAATCTAGTAACCACGTGATTATAGCTAGTCACGAATTCACGATTTCATAATAATATCAAGAGCTACAGTATAAAAATCTTATTAAGTTTAGAAAACGTAAAATAAATATAATAATCATTATTTTATTCTGTTGACTTTTCTAAAATTATAAATATTAACACGTCTTCTTTAAAAAAATCATATTTGAGTGTTAAGATATTATTTTCTTCGGAAAAAAATAGGTAAAACAAGCCATGTAGGTAATGACTTATAATATGTTTTCAAAAATATTGGAATTAAAAATTAATTATATGGATTTAATAAATAGCTTATGAAATCATCAACCATAAATAGTTACATAAATTTGATATGGTAATTATACAAATTATATACCTGAGTAGGTATATTATACATTGATAATCTCAACGTTACAACGGTCAACGACGATAATTGGTATAATTCTATATGGACATAGTAATTTATATTTTGTTCTTCTCGTTATTTATCCATAGTCCATACATATTACATACATATCATATTTTTTTATATAATATAACGGTAAACTATCAATCATGCACAGCAAAAATAATTCAAAAAAAATAATAGCAAAACTAATTTTATTTTTATTAACTGTTAGGTATAAATTACTTATAATATAATTCTGGAATATTTTTCAGAGCTAATATCGTTTCACTATATTTTTGGAATAAACTTACATTAGTCATTTATTGCTCATTATTTTAGTGACCATTTCAATTCTGTGTAAATAATTATATTTACTGTTAGAAACGTGAACAAAGAAACTACTCATTAAGAAATAAGTATTAGACATACCATTAAGAAGTTGTTCAACTCTACTGCAGGATATAAGTATAAAACCACGTATTATAATAGCAGTAACAAAGCTTTTACAATAATATATAGACGATACAATTTGGATAAATATTAAAAATTTATTAGGTACATATTTTGTTTTAACTATATAAGCAAATATTAAAATTAATGTGTATCTTTAAGTTGTTTTTGATTTGACTTGAAGATTGCTTAAGAATATTTAAACAATTATTATCACGAAATTTGTAAGCAGAAAAATGTTTTCTGCGGGATCTTATGAATATATAATATTATGCTGTTTTAAGTTTTTAGAGTCAAACAGTTATTTGAACTCGATCAACTATATCTCAAATGTCAAAATACGCGTTTTCCTTTTTTACTTTCATAATAAGTAAAATGTTATGAAATAAGCCTATCTATTCAGCTTCAGATTTTACGTATGGACGGGATAGTATTTATTTTTACATTTTTTAACGCATCGTGTAGCCCGAGCCTTAGTGAAAATAAGAGATACATCATTTTGTCGAAAAAAAATATCAGCTAAATAAAATCTATTGTGAAAAAAATCTATAAACAGATATGTCACCATATTACTACATTTTTAATGATGATATACATATATATATTTTGAATTTCTTTCCGGTCAAAAATCAAACATAAAAATATTTGACACTTATTGTTTTCAAAAAATATACGAATGTACTAAACGCCAATATAATATTATGCAACACATATATTTCTAAACTCACCGAATGAACATAAACAATATTGTAGATTGTACAATTTTTACATGTTACGTTCGTGAAGACCACATTGCCTCGATAGGTCGTAAATGTTTATGACTCTCGTCAACTATAGGCGCATTGTGTGCTCAGTGAACACGAGCTCACCGTGTTTATGGTTATACACAATGGCTTGGCGTAACAAAATAATTCATAAATATTTTAATTTCAAATATTTAATAAGTAACCACAACATTAATATTGGCTTGCGTGATTTTTAGCCTAACATACAGTTATGTAGGACATATGTATACCTTTTGTTCATCTTGTGTTATCGCAACTGAGGACTGCGTAGCGCTACTTCCATCTCACCCGCGTTATGTACCTACTGGCTACATAAATATAGCATCAATTATTGTTGTTACAAAACATTTAAAAATAAAAAGTCGGATGGTAGGCGGGAAAACCCCTCTCCCTCTGACCTCTGTCATCTGCAGAGGTCGATTTGACTGAGAGCTTCGTGGGTTGTAGCCCTTGTAGGTACTTGCGTCAAATTTACCCGAGCTGTGTGGGACTCAGGGGAAGTCTTTTATGGCATATTTTTTACCTTACCTGCTTTTTGCAATAGTTAAACTTTAGGCGTTAGGCGTCCCTGTGGGTATACCAATACAGTATATTATAAAATATTATAAAAATCAGGAAGTTCCCTTATTTTAATCAGTTGATTGTGTCTATCTATTGGACTTTTATGAACATTATTTTTTTCAAGATCAACTAAACAATTGCTATACAATTGATACAAAAAATGAAATCGTAAAAAATATCTATTCATTGTGTTAAACGTGGTTAACGTACCTACGTACCTGTATCTATTATATAATATAACATAATATACATACATATTAAATATTGCAATACGTTATTAATTATACATTTTTAAACAAATTTTGTTTTTTCGACTATCATAATATCATAATGAATTCTTTAAAAGACATATTTGTAACAATAGAAGGCCTTCAAAAAATCTTCGTGACCTTAATAATAAGTTGGTAATACTTCACTAATACTTATTATAAAAATATTTTAATGTTAACAAAACGATAAATTACTTAATAAATATTAACAAAACAATAAATTACTAAATAAATATTTATAATATTTATAAAATATGTGAAGTGAAATCTATTTATATAGATAGTTTCTAATAATCTACTTTATGCATTTAGAAATAATGTCAAAATCTATCAAATATCAACAGTTATGATTTATGTATATACACCATACACGCCACAATGTGTAATATAAAATGTTATTCGTTCCTCGTCGATTTAATCATTTAAATGTACCTATAGCCTATAGGTAGGTAACAAATTGTTGTAAAAACAATAATTATAAAAATAAAAATGAAAATAAGCAGTTTACATTATTATATAATACTAGCTGATCCCGTGCACTTCGTTGCCCGTTAAATGTACCAACTCTATTTGACTCAAACTTTTTTCAATTCGTTATTTAATATTCGGTGTATGGTGTTCAAAATGTATTTTAACTTTTCCGTTTCCCTGAGTAAAAATTCTGATTCGCAGCAGTATATTATCAGGTAGGCAATCTACCTACGGTAGATCGCGGACCCCGTGCTGTTTGTACGTAGGTGTATGATTTAACTCTAAAGTATCAAAGTTATACCAACTTTGTCGTATTCCACCTATGGTGGATTAATATAATCAATTAATACAAAATCCTAACCTAACATAACTACTAATATCAGATGAATAAAAAAAAACCAAATTTAACCATTCCTAAATTAGTCTGTCTTCTTCCCAGAGGTTTAATCTACACACAAACATTAATTTATATAATATATATATATATACATATATATAGACAAAAAATAATAATACAAATCAACAAACATGCCCGATTAACCAATAGCAACCAATATATAATACACTGTTACGCCACGGTTGTATTTGTTAAATCCAGATTTCCTACTTTTCCGGTGGGTTTTCCTAAAATGTTCTTTCGTAAAAACCTTCTCCTGATAATTACGATCATCTTAAAAACAATTTGATAATTCATAACAGATAAACATAATGGGTCATATTTGTGTATCGTACATGGCGTACATATCTCGCACATCCCAGTGATATATATAAAAATCGGTTGAGTATTTCCGAATATATATAGATTGTAATATAGATAAATTGTCGAGTTTTACTTTTCGGAACAATTTATACCTACATGCTGCTGACGATAAAACACACACAAAATAAAAAAGGAAGAACTATTTTTGCTTTGCAGGGTGTAACTCGCTGCAGTAAGTGCAACTCAGCCAGGGTATGTCTATGTCGGATCGCGGACCAAGTGCAACTCATATCCACCTTGGCAAGCAATGTTCGAAAATTCGATTTTATGCAAGCTTGTACCTGATCTGCCTGAATAACCAATAGCAACCATTACTTATATAGGTATAGGTATACAATTTACATGTACAATTTTTTTTGCCGATTGTAACCCATTTCTTAGTGCATGGTGAAATTTTAATATTAATCTACCCTCAACATATCAAAACGATAGCTCTAATAGATTAGCGTTGATTATGAATCAGTCACTCAGAGTCAGGACAGTTTCGTATAAACAATAAACATATATACAGATATAGCTAGGTGACATAAACTATCAAGACTTGTATCCTAAGAACAGTTTTAAAAATACTTATTTATCACAATATCATGTTGTCTTAAAAACATTTCTGATTGTTACGAGGTGCCTCTATATATATTTAATTCCTAAATTGGTCGTAGAAAACCGCGGATTCAGGCCATGGCCTTTTCTTTACTTATGAATATATTATAATCTATTACGAATATCAAAATAAATTAATCTAATATAATATATTCAGAATAAATAAGTATGTAGTACAAATATGTGTAATAAATATAAATACCTACATATAGGCTGCAGAGAACTTAATGCGCTTTGAAAACCTCACAGTGAAACATAAACGTCATAAAACCATAGACATTTTTAGCAAAGCAGTAATAGGTGCAGTTTAGGTACATTTATACGCTCTCAAATATTGGAGCATGTAAAAACACACACACGAGTCTCGTTCATCATTCAGTCGGTATACATTGTCTTGGAAATGTCTATTGCATCACATGCCACACGCGTAGACCACTGTGGCGCTGTATGCCCGAAATTGGAATGACTCGACCTGTTACGGTTCTTTTTTCTTTATATATATATATATATATATATATAATATTATATTATAGTCTTCCTGTGGTTTAATCAGATGATTTATATGCAAAGTTGTTACTTAATACACTGTGCGACCTTGCTTGTATATAAGTGATAACAATATCAATAACATGTCCGTTATTGTAATATGTTTGCAATATGTATATATAACAGCTCTCTTTCACGTGGTCTGTTTGCAGGATTTAACATTAACGCAACCCACGTACCTATATAATACAATACATAGTCACATAGGTGGGACATAAACATAATTTAAATTTCCAACATTTTCGATTGTTCGTTATCAGTTATAAAAATCAAAAAGAAACGTATTTATGTGGGGCGATCATTCGATTATACGCGAAAGAATCGTTTTATATTCCCTCTGCGATTTTATGTAACATAGAATGCAATGTATTACCATTGATTATACATACGTATTACATAGGTAAATCAATGGTATTACGTAGGTAGGTTAGTTAAACCGACTCTTTTTATAACCCAGGTATAGTTTTTACTATACTCGTCATATTTTTCTACGATAGTGATTGCTTGACTTATATGGTTAGCAGGAGTATATTTAGAAATGTTATATGAGGGGAGGCACAAATAAAATTTAAACTATGCATAGTTATAAGTTATAATTCATATTTTCCATCTCAAAATAATGTCATACTTTATAACCAAATAACCAAAATACATGTGTTTGATTTTTATAGAAACATCTATTTATTTGTATACCTATCATTAGTAAGAGAGGGCATCAATCTTTTTATAACTCAGTAATAAAAAAGTATAAAATTCAATGAATTGGCGGGGGAGCACAGGCCCCATGTGTCCCCTTTAAATACGCCCCTGATGGTTAGCGTTAAACACTGATATTCACATCTGCGACATCGACTTATAAGATCGACCATAATAATGACTGTTCGAAGATTGCAGCCAAGAAGAAGAATCCAAAAGTTTGGAATAAAAAATGATTTATGCACAAAAATATGTATTATAATAATATTTTATTTTATTCGTTGCAATTTTATGAATATTCGTAATAACTAATAATAATAATAATTAATAAATATAAAACCTGCACGGGCATTGCAGTGTTAAGTGTATCATGTGATCGTTGATACATAGCTTCAGTATATATCATTATAGGCATTTCTTGTCATGGTAACTCTGGTATTGGACCAACGCTGTTATAATATGTCTTCTTTCATGGGTAATAAGCGTACGGTGAAGCGAAAGTCTTGGCGACGTACGGGTAAGTAGCGTAAGACGACACGGCGCCGTACGGATGATGAGAAGCAACGTACGGTGCGGCGGCGTACGGGGAAGCGACATATGACGAGGCCACATACGGTGATGCTGCGTACGGCGAAGCAACGTATGGTGTGGCCGCGTACGGTGAGGCCACGTAGGGTGATGCAGCGTACGGGGCAGTTAGGTAAGGAGAAGCGTACAGGCCACGCTTGTTGCGGTCTCCGGCGGCGGTGGGGGCGGCCGATTGTGACGATTGTTTTGCAGACTGTTCGGCAGCGTAGGCAGATACGAAGCACATGGCGACGGCAAGCAGAGCGAAAGATACCTGTGAAAGCACAATAAATTAGTCGCGATGCGGACAAAGTTTCAAAACCGTAAATATATAAATTATGTCATTGAGGAAAACTCTAGCCCCTTGCAATATAACTAAAAAAAATATGTTTCTCGTCCAAACAGGGTACGATGCATATAGACGCATTGGAGGAGTTTTTTAAACGTAAATTTGGACATAATATAATACGTTGGAGAGTGATTGTGGCACACAATACAACATTTTATATCATATCTTAAGTTACAATAGTTCTGTTTTTTTTTTTAATATATACTTATAGTTTGATTTTTTTCTAATTTAACTCAAAAATAATGACAATTTTTTCATTATTTCAGGATTTTACATCAGTACATAAAAATTTTGATTCTACATTAACACACACATTTTATATTTCGAATGCCTATATATTATTATATATTATTTGAACCTACTACTACCTAACGAATACGTAAAAATTATTACTTACTTGGAATTTCATTTTGATTATTTTCGTTGTTTTTTGGTTGTGGTTTGGAAGTATGACTTGAGATGCTCGTATGTCCACTAAAGTCGAATGATGAACTGATTGATCTAAGTCCAATCGGCCGTTTTATATAGTAACATTCGACCATGTAACGCCCAATTGTCATTCAAAGTACAATATTCCTACGTCCTAGTTACCACACATCAGTTTTGATGCCAAATAAAATAACAATTGAATTATAATGTTTTTATACGGCAGCACAATTGGTTTTTTTTCTATTCTGTTTTATAGTCACCACCCTTTTCAGTATATACCTACTTAATACTTATATTCTTCATAAGTATCCTTAAGTATCCTTGACGACGAAGAGGGTTTTGTAACTCTATATGACTATATATGGATGACCCTACGCCTATACATCGTCGTTTATGCGGCAATATAATATTATTGAAAATTGTTATTTATTATTTTGATGAATTATGCATATTATGACAATACTATTATAATAATATCAATGTATGAAATAAATTGTCTACAGGCCTTGATCATAATACCTATTACAGTTGACCTCAGTGTTGGTCGCTGGATTACTTTCGGTTGTCGAAAACTATAACAGCCTATACGGAGACATGCGAGACTAATGGTAAATCATCAGATCGAAAAGAGTTCCTATAATTTTTATAAAAATATATAAAATATATATAATCACTTACAAAAAAAAATTATATTTTATACAAAAAATTTAATATAATACACTCTGTATCAACAATGTGATTAACAAAAATAAATAGAAACAAATAGTGGATTCTATGAAATTGTAAATTTTTTTAAGTTGCAACAAATAAAATATTATTGTTATTAATAGGTGTTTAATGCTCAAACACATATTTCCTATTTTTAACGTATTTAAATTGAATTACTAAGCCTTGTCTAGTTGTTTGATAATAAAGCATGTACCTACTTACAAATAATTCTTTGTTTTGTTACAAAAATATTTAATAATTATTAATATTAAATATTAATAGGTACCTATTGATATTGTTTTACATGCACGTTTAATTTTTATTTAAAACTATCTAATTTTAAGCTACATAATTCAAATTGCTTGAAATATTCGTTAAACATATTCAATTATATTTTAAATATACGCAATATATTATTTGCATTATTGTGTAAATATTACAATTGTTATAATTTGGACTCATTAGACAATATTATAATTATGGTGCACATAGAAATTATTTTCAGTATAAGTGCATGCTAATTTTACAGGAAATGATTGTTCTATTAAAAGTTGACAACATTTCGATAAAAATATTCTGTAAGCTGTCTTCATTTACTCGGATATTCGCATTTCAAACAGTACCTAATCCATGTTTCGAATTAGTGAATCTACTCGTGTATAATAGTTGTGTCTACAGTAGGTATCTGTTACTTGAATTAATTAAGTGTTATTGCAATAGTCGTTGCTGACATAAATTAATTCATTAACATTTTACTATTACAAACTACAGGTTTTTTTTAATACGTGTTTTGTTAATACACTTACTTGGCTACTCGGAATAACAAAATATGTCAATGTAGATTTAAGACATATCAAAATGTACTTGCATGAAGTACTTAGAATATATAGATAATACAATTTTAAAAGTAATATCAATGTAAAAAATCCCAATTAGGATATTAATTGGGAATTAGGTATGTACTAAAAACATATTACATAATATTATTATATTTAGTAATGAATATCTTAGACTTCTATGGTATTTGTTGTGTGTTTCGTATTTCGTTTTTCTGTAAATAAAAATCAGTAAATGATATGTAAATTTGTGATTATAATTTATTTATTTTTGGAAATCTTTTTTAGGGGTATCTCATATGATAAAATAAACTGAATACACTATACCATATCAAAGTTATAACTTTTTAGTTATTAGTTCATTTAAATCATTATTACAATTCAGTAAAATATTATACCTCAAACCTTTACCTTTACTATTACTTTTTTTGCGTGTGTGAGTCACGGCCTGATAGGCGAGCACTTCACCCTTGCTCGTCCATTCTCCCCCTCACTTTACTACTACTGTATATTATAATGATAATGTATATATTTAATGTAATGTGTATGCTAATATATATATTTTGCTTCTTATTGCTTATTTGTTTTTGTCTTTATTATGAAAAAAATATTTATATGTAATATTGTAACACAGAACACTGTTTTTTGCATATTATTATTATATTAGGTATGCATAAAATATAAATTATCAAATATCCTAAATTAAAAAACATATTTGTTTTATATTTATTATTTATTGTACATTTGTACTTATTCAGTTTTATAATTAATTACCTACTGTGGGTTAAGAAATTAATGTTGACCAACTAAACTATAAAATAAAAGATATATTGGTAGAATGAAAATTAACATACTCCTTATACTTTTAAATAATATAAAATATATTTTTATACTTTTTATCCATTATTACAGTATTTTAATGAGGGAAAACTGAATTCAATGACCCTGCTGACAAAGTGACAACACATCTTTAATTTATCTACACACCAGTGAACACTCTGAATAGTGCTTCTGTTGTTACTGTTTAGTTAATCTGTCCTTCAATATTATTAATTTAGTAATTAAAAATTTTTTAAAAAATTTTAAACATTATGATTACAGGATCACTCTACAAGACCAACGTATTCAATTTATCATGCATTAAACATTTTAAGAATGTAAGGGAACCAATAAAATTAAAAATTATATAATTTACTTTAAAATGGAACCCTGTGGTCATTAGCCAGGGAGTCATTAGACGGAAAAAAGACAGACGAACAAACGGACTTGAGCTTATTCAATTAAATAAATAATTAATAAATAGATGAAATTGTATTTACAGATCTGTTTTTATATATTACGTAGGTCGTAGGTATACTTTTGACTTGTTTAATATCTATCTCTTGACGAAATAAAGTCTGAATTACGTAGGTATTTCATGTAGGTATACTTAAAGTTGTAATTATGATAATATATTAAAGTAGACGCTACTAAAAAAGTATACTTACGAACGTTATATATAGACGCAACTAGAACTACATTTTAGGAGGTGTTATAATTATGTATACTAAACTCGGGGGGGGGGGGGCATACATACCTAATAATATATTAAAGTGCAAGTGAAAATTTTTAAATTCCTAAATCTTAATCTTATGATGAGCGTTCAGCAATAACTGAGATGTCTTCGGCTATTAGACTAGCAAAAAAATAATTTAAAAAAACTAAAACTCACTATAGTGCTATATTAGATTTACAGTGTACCTCATTGAATAAGTTGTAAGTAAGTCGCTGAAATAGATGTGTTGTAAATAAGTTTTTTTTTTCATTTTTATACGGTATATACAATCTGTTCGGGACTGTTCCTTTAGGAACAATAATATGTGATATATACCTGAATACTTGATGAGAGGAGTCACCCACTGGTAACACTACCGGACTAACCTTACTTGATGATGTAAATAAGTTAAATTTAAAAAAAAAAACGTTCTGTAAATACGTTCGAGGTATCAATAGTCCAAATAATAATACATTACCTAAATACTTAATACCTAATCTTTATTATTATATTTTGAAATGATTGTTGTGCATAGAAAATATTAAATAATAATATATACATCATTAGTAATTACCAACTCGAATTACTATTACAATTAGCAAAATGATTCGAGCCTCTACGATTAATATTTCTTAAATCACAACAAAATAGGTAACAAAAATCATTAGAGGAAAATATCATCGATATTTTTTGTCCAAATGTTGTTTAATTTCGTCGAATTATGAATTTCAAATGAGTATTTGATAATTATAAATCGCTGTAAAAACAACTTAAAAAAAACCTTTTATTACATTTCCCAGATTTTTGGCCAAAAGAAAATTCCTTCCCCCTCTATCCCACTAAACCAAAATTCTGTCTACGACACAAATTTCAGATATTACTTGTATGCTTATTATAATATAATATTATATAATGGTTCACGAACAACAAGAATCCAAGTTAATCCCGAGTCTGGATCAGTAAGTATAGTTATTACGTATTTCAACCTGTACAGCGACACAGCGTACGTATTACGTGTCTACGGTCTACCGGTATACGTAAGACATTGCGACTTAATGTAGGTATTTTATAGACTTTAGTATAGGTATCGAAATCAATGATATAAAAATAGCGTGTCTGAAAATAACTTTAAAAATCGTAAACAGTTTTGTAATTTTTTTTAAGTTGGGTGCGCGACAATCGATCAAAAGCGCGCAAGACTTGCGAAAAGCGCGACCTCTCACGGCTCGATATCCGTAAAATATGAAACCATCGCGATCGCGACAGATAGCGCTTTCGGGAAACTACGAACGGTACGGGCATGATTCTCGGCAGACAAAGGGTCGCCGGCACCGGCAGTCCTGATCGTAAAGTCGCGTAGCTGGAGCTGATCTGGTGTTTGCGAGTGTGGGACCGTAGCCAGTCTTCAACCGTCTGGAGATGACTATCGAGCGCCAAGTGGTGCCTCGCCCGGACGCGAATACTGTGTGTTCGCGATCCCAGATACGGTCCACTTAAGCACTGTCGCATCAATGCGCAACCGGTCCGCATGGTCGCTACCAACGGTGGTCGCTTGATCGTGCGGACCCTCAACCTAACCTGGAATCTCGTTCGGCAACGGACCTGATTGAGCGTGATTCTGTTGATCGGAATCGCGCTTGGTGGTTAATCCCCCCCAAACGTCGACACCCGGTTGAGTCACTTCAGTTGGCTATGCGTCGGTTCGTCCGATTCGTAGCCACGTGTGTACCGCTGCAGGGTGGTCGGCGATAGAGCAATTCACTTGCGCCTCGGGAAGCACCTGCAGTCCAGTATACTACAGAAGCGAACCGGCGGGGCGTACACATGCTACATGCAACTTAAATAAAATGCTCGAGGTACGGGATTTCATTATGTAATTATTGAAATTGTACCGCTCTAATATGATATATAATACCTATACATACATGACAAAATAGAATATAGATAGGTATGTCAGCAACTTTTTGATACACACCATGTTCGCCAACCACTCCACACTCCGTCTATTAGCTGCTTCGCCGCTGTATGTTTGAGCTTTGTATTAAAAAATGTTCGCTATTTTACCCGACAAAAAATTTTTTATTGATATTCATAGAAAAAAAAATAAATAAAATCGGAAAATGAAAATTCCGTGAACGGTTCAAAACAAAACAAAATATTAGAACAGATGGATATAAACAACAGGTGAACATTGCATGTATATACGTTCATTTGTTTTAGAGTTACACCAAAAACCAAAATCGAATTTATCGATAACCGATTTTGCGTTATAATTCTCGTTTTTTATGTTGTTTTTCCCGGCACTTTTAAAACTATTAGGAATTTTCAATTTTGACCTCTCGAATGCACAAGCTAGATTCACTTTCCCTTCAAACCAGAAGAAAATTGAAGTACTTTTACTGCCCCAAAAAATAATACACTTACCCAGGGCCGGATCTAAGGGGGGGGGGAAGTCGGGGATTTATCCCCGGGCGTATAATTTTGGGGGGCGTATTTTTAAGGTTTTAAATTTGTAAATTGAAAATTGAAAATGGACTTAAAAACAAAAGTCAAAACTAGGTACAAAATAATATTTTACAGGAAATGTGTAATATTGAGAATGCAAATAAAATAAAATAATTTTATTTTTAATCGAATAAGAAATAACTAATAAGTAATAACATTGATTTAAAAATTAAAAAGGACAAAATATGAAATAGGTACGTAGTGCCGTGGAAATACCCGTCTGCAATTGTCAGCGGAAGTGTACACGCCTTAGTTCATCATAGATTAATGTACTCTCCGATTAGTGACATAATAAAGTATGGTAAATGACATCATTTTCTTGCATATTATAATATATTATGTAGATAGTTATTTGAAACTTTATGTTAAAAA
>NC_042494.1:107424762-107430937 GCF_005508785.2 Acyrthosiphon pisum
CCTGCACTACATAATCTGTTTTTACATCACATCGAAAAAAAAAACTGCGGGCGGCCTTGCTTATAACACTTAAAAACTTTAGAGTAAGGAATTCAATTAATTAAAAACAAAAAATAACAGAATGTAACCAATGTTAATTAAGATCTTAGTGCATGATTATGACATTTATTAATTATTAGTGATAATTTGATTACAAATCTAAAATCATGTTAAACAAAATGAAAAAAAATAAAAAAATGTCGATAATCAATGTCAGAATGATTGATTTTATAAATATAATTTAATAACAATGTCAAATACAATAACACATTAAGAAAAACTTTTACAGTGGTATTCTGTTGAGATACATGTCTTATAAAAACTAGAGATTTCTTATTAATTGATTATTCAGAGCTCTATTTAAGTAATATATTTTTATTACACAAAATAAATTGTATATGGTCAGTGATTCCGTTTACTTCTTTGAGATGCTGCATCTGTTAGAGGTACGTAGATCACATCCATCAGCTTTTTCCTGGATATTGAGCCATCTAATTTCTTATCAATCACTTCCAACACTTGATCTCCATTTTGTGGCCCAATTGGTAATACAAGACGCCCACCCGGTTTTAATTGATCGATTAACTAATGAAAAACAAGTAATACAACACATTATTCAAAATAAAATATTATATTATAATCTTGTAATTTAACAATGCATAATATAAAATATTTGTTTAGCAATAACACTATAATTTTGGTAACGGTCCAATATGCGACCTACAAATGTTACTCGACCTACCGATAAGATTGAGTTGATCTACAGGTTTCTTTATCGCGATAATTGTCATTATGGGCATTTTATTCTATTTCATTTTATTTTTGTTCTCCGATAGGTATCTACTTACAATCATTTATAATACTTTACTGTCCTCAGTCAGTACAGTTCCGATTTCATTCGTATGTGTCGTGCGCTCGTTTTGTGATTTTTTATTTGAGTTTTATTTTGTGCGTGTGAATTTTTATGTTCTAACTCAACATGACATCTACTATTGGTCACCTATATAGAAACATTATTAGAGATAATGAGAAGTGGTATGTGTCCAATATTTAAAAGACCGAGGGTTATTACTGGCCGATAATCTGATGACATGTATAAAGGTGAAAGACGGTGTTGTATGTAATGGCCAACTTGTGGAATATTTAAGAAATAATAAAAAACGAAATTCTGATGGCACTATGAAAAAAGTTGTAACATTACGATGCACAAAACGGGGTTGCCAAACTTACCAATCGATTTGTAAAGATAATGACTTTTTTACCTACACGGATCTTAACGGCCGTTGTAATAGTCAGCTATCATTATGTGAAATAATGGAAATAGTTTGGTTCTGGGTTAATTTAGTTCCAATAAATCAAGCTGTAAATTGGACTGGAAGAAGCAAAAACACCATCGTTGATTGGTATAATTTATGTAGAGATATACCAGTATATTGTTTTTCAAAAAGAGAGAAAATGGGTGGTACTGGTTGTACTGTCCAAATTGACGAATCCCTTTTTCAAGGTAAAAGGAAGTATAACCGTGGTCGATTACAGCGTGGGGACCATCAGCCATTAAGAGAAATAAGTAATTCCAGCAACGAAGATTCTGACGAAAATGAAATAGTACGTACAAATAAAAATTATGGGAATCGTATAGTAGGCCCATGGGTATTTGGAATATAAGAGTCAGAAACTCTTTTACAAATTATTAAAAACGAAATAAAAACTGGAACGACAATTTATAGTGACCAATGGAGAGCGTACTCAACATTAAATCATCATGGATATATTCATCAAACAGTTAACCATTCAGAATTTTTTATTGACCTGGAAACAGGAGCACACACTCAACAAATTGAAGGCTTATGGAGAATTATGAAATCCAAATATAATATCAAAAAAAATGGGGCTTCTCCTTTACTAGATCGACAACTCCAAGAAGAGTGGTGGAGATCGTGTCAAAATCCAAAAACCATTTTTGATGCATTTTTGACTGATATGAAAAATACGTTTCATAACAATATGGACTGAAACAATACATATAGTTATTGACGACACTGAGAAGTGGAATGAAAAAAAGATTAGTTAAAAATTAAAATTATTTGTAAGTATTACATGTATTGAACCATAAATCAGTGTGTAGGTTGCATATTGGACCGTAAATCAGTGTGTAGGTCGCATATTGGACCGTTACCATAATTTTAGAAGTATATTAGCTTTCAGCAAGGTATGTGTCAACTATATTGACACACATACATTAAAAAAGAAAAATTTCAAAAATGGTAAAAAGGGTAATAAGTTTAAAAAAAATAGATGTATCATTGGAAAGGTATTGTCGTAGTTTGATAATTTGCACAAATATTTTTTTTTTACACATAAAGATGGATAAAATACGAAAAATAGGAATACACAAGTGGCGACTATCCACTAAGATAAAATTTAAAAACGATTTTACAAAATGTTTATACAAATAAAAGAATAAAAGGAGAAGTACAAACGCTGATACTGAACGATGCATAAAATCAGATATGCAATATATTAGAGCTTGGTTTTTATGGTTTTTATGGGAAAATTTCAACCAATGGACGATACAAGTTATAATTATTATATTATATTATTATATGTTATTAAAATGTTTACCGGTTGTGGAATTTTTTCAGCAGCAGCTCCAACATGAATTGCATTATATGGCGCATATTTTTCCAATCCTAGTCGTCCATCTCCAGCTGTAGCATTAATATACTTTTATTAAATTCATAAAAACTATATTGAAATGTATTCTGATATTTTACTTTCTAAAATCACTCTCTGGGAATTTAATAGTTCTGGATTATCTTTTTTAACATTTTCTAAAGATTTTTCAACAAGTTCAGGAATATGATCAATGCCAACAGCTTTTCCATTTTCTCCTAACATTGTAGCCATACAAGCAGTTAAATATCCAGATCCAGAACCAATATCTAAGGCTCGTTCCCCTTCAACTAATTGATCTTTCAAAAGTTCCAAAGCGTATGCATGCTAAAATTATACAATATATAAAATTATTTAGATAATTATGTGTAACATAATATCATACATATTATAATATTTTAAATTACTTCTAAAACTACATATTTATAAAATGTAAGATAATATCTATATTATATACAATATGAGATGTTCTTGCATTCTTCCCTGTTTCTTTTAATACTAAAATAAAAAAATGGACAACTTGGCCTTTATTGAGGGAATTGTTTAAAGTGCTACATAAAACTGCAATATTCTTTAGAGCTACTTAACATTTAATTCACATAAACATAATAATATGTCTTATATAATACCATATGAGGTGCACTGATTGTAACTCCATAGCCAATACTTTGTGGTTGATCTAAATATGGTGATGTTGATACATAATTGCCCCTATCAACGACTTTCATTATTTTTTCTACTTTATCACTTTTAATAACATTGTTAGCTGAAAAAAATGAAAATTTTAAGACATAATTATCATTTGATGGTTAGTGAATAATACGTAATACTAAAATGGTAAAAATGTCTTGAAATCTATTTTATATCCAGAATAAAGGTACATCAATTTGCGCATGAACTGAATAATAATATAAGTATATAACATATTTAAGAATTAAAAATAAACCAAGACAATTTTTATGGTATAAGAAATTGAATGCAAATAACTGGACCCATTAATAAATAATAATAATATTATAATTTATTTTTTTTTTTCTTTTTCTTTATTAGTAATACACAATCTGTACACAAACGGCACAATAAGAGTATGAGCTGAGACACAATAAAAAAACATGAAATTATGAGCTAAGAAGCCACCCACCGATGACACTTATGAATTATAATTTATGATAATTATTTACCACGTAAGTTTTGTACAAGTTCAATATTATTTCGACCATGAGATCTCCACGCCATTTGGAACCCTTTCGTGTTTCACTGTTCCTAGTTCCAGATACTATGTCTATTGTCTAATGTCCTAGTGTCTAGTGTCTATGCGTTTTGCGTTTTAACCTATAAAATAGTTATAACTTATAAGATACGGTGTAATTTCTTCTGGGACATTCACTTACTAATGAGACTTGGAATAATTTATTCTATGCACGAATTGTTCAATTTGATGCAGTACAAGACTGGCTCAGTCTGTGTGCACTAATGTCTTATGCTGTATGCACTATTTGTCAATGCAGCTGTTGTATGCACTAACATAATATTAAAATTATGAATTATTATTGTTTGTAATATAGGTTTATCTCAAAGAGTGCACTGAGCACAGACCAGTGACTATAGTTATACTACCCTATAACAAGAATGCTTACATTTTATTATTTTAACACGATTTAAGTATCAAAGTATTAAACAAGAATTCAGTATTTACACTTGATTACTTTTTTTTTAGTATTTAAGATCACAGAGCACGATTAAAGATATATCTTTAATCGTATCATAGAGATATCAGCTATTGATAGGTAAATTGATTAAAAATTAAAATAATAAAATTAATTGCAGGAACAACTGACTGCAAGCGCTCTCTATTTGTAAAAATAATGTTATGTTGAATTGGTTGGTTGATGATCGTAACATTAAATTGTTGAAGATTATCAACTATTTGTATCTTAATTGTATAATATTAAATATACTTTTAATATAAATTATAATACATTAATGCAATAATACCTAGCGCTCTAGCATAAATTATATTAAATTTTCTGTAAGACGATTTAGCTTCTTCGAATGTAATTGTCTGGTAGAGTTCTACCACTAGAGCGCAGACTACATACCTTTTTTAGCTGTGTCATTTAATATATAATATAATATAATATTCCAAAGTATGAAAAACAATGATTTCGTAGAAAATATAACTATTAATAATGTCTGTAAATTAATTTTTATTTAATTTATAAATATAAGTATTATAATAACGATATTGCTAAATTTGAAATATAGATAAGTATAAAATAATATGCAATTCATATCAAACATGCATCACAAATTCACAAATCACAATAAAACATTTATTTGAGGAATACCCTATATACGAACAAACACTCACAATTCTTAGTCTCCCACGCTACATAAAAGAAATTCTGAATGAATAACAAACTTGTTAGGTAGCAAGTTAATCTCAAAATGTAATCTAAGATCTAACAAACAAAGTTTAGCTTATTTAACATAAATGTAAATATAAACCAATTTTTTTATCATAAATATTAACAAATTTTTACATGTAAAAATATGTTGGTTAACCCTTACATGTTAAAGCCGGTAAAATCTTATAAAAAAAAAAAGAGTGACTCACACAGATGAAGTGAAACGTAATACAGTAATACAGTAATAAATATACCTAATACTTATATTTACAATATATGCTTTATGTATATTATATAATAGTACAATGTACCTATCCGCATTCTGAAATGAACATTTTTACCCAACCGTACAAAGTGTCTGTGTTCTAGAATGTACCTTTTTAACATTTTGCACAGATGTTATCCATTGCAAATATTTTACAGGTACCTTTATTGCTACATCAGGATTCATTTTTTATTAGTTTTAGCTTGGAAAATGATTGGACTGGTCCTGCCACAGTAATTTTTTATTTTATTAGAAACTTCAACAGTTCAACCAACTATATAGGTATAACAAAGTCGCCTAATGCGCTCGTGGTTACCTTATTAATTAATAATAATAATAATAATAGTATTAGTAAATAATATTAGTAATAATATTAGTTATTTACATCACATTTTGATACCAATATTCAATATAACTATAAAAAAATATATATTACATGAGTCGTAACAAATTTTTAAGTGAAATGTAAAATGTATTAACAAGCGTATAATATAAAAGCTATACTTAATTTATTTTAATTTTATTTGTTGCATTCAAATTTATATTTAAATCATTTTAAGAAGGCATCATACATAATTTATTATTTTATTTTAGATTCTGAGTGGAACGATGAATGTATTGATTTTACGGCTGCATACGAATTGCGTCCCAGAATACAAAAATATAATTCGCGATATCCGAGTTGCGTCCGTTGTTTTTGCACGACACATCCTAGTTGAGTCCGCGATTTTCTCGCGACATGTACGAGTTGCGTTCCGGTTAATAATTGATTTATTGGCGAATATTATAC
>NC_042494.1:107432564-107434022 GCF_005508785.2 Acyrthosiphon pisum
CCGTGGACGCAATTTGTACATGTTACGAGAAAACCGCGGACGCAACTCGGGATGTGTCGTGAAAAAAGCCACGGACGCAACTCGGATGTATCGTGATAAAACTACGGACGCAACTAGGACAAAATATAATTTAGGGACGCAATTCGAATGCGCCGGATTTTACAATGATGTGTGTTTTATTTTTTTTTTTATTTTTTTTTTTTTGTGTCTGTCATCACCTTTTAGGACAGAAAAAGTGCTTCGATTTTCTTCAACAGTATCTTTTCTGATAGGAAAGTGAATCTAGTTGGTACTTTGGGGGGTCAAAAGTAAAATTTTTCCAATAGTTTTCAAAAGCGCCGTGAAAAACAAAAGAAAAATTAAGGAAAAACGGGAATTTTTACGCAAAATCTGTTTTCGAGAAAATTGATTTTGGTTATTGGTGTAACTTTAAAACGAATGACTGTAGATACATGAAATTTTCACTGGTTGTTTATATTTCCATTTTCTATACATGATAACATTTTCAAAATATTTTGATTTATTTTGAGCTGTTTACGGACAATTTCAGTTTCCAATTGAATTAGTTTTTATTTCTATGAATGTCAATAAAACATTATTTGTTGAGTAAAAATACTCGAAAATTTAATACAAGGCTCCTACTATATTATTACAATGACATTTGAAAAATATTAAAAATCCTTAGTCACAGTTTTTTTTAATTAGCATTTAAAGTTGAAAAATTGACAAAATATGTAAAAATCACGAAAATCACGAAAATTAGCAAATTATTTTGAGTTAATAATTCGTAAAAATTTTTCTTTTTAGAATTAAGATTTTAAAATGTAATACAAGATTCCTTATAGGTTATTCTACCTTTATCAAAAAAAAAAATGTCTATAAGAAACTCAAATTAAATTTTTATGAGCGTTTGAAATTCATATTTTTACAACATTTGATGTTCACTCGATTTCTTACGTAACGATTTTCTTATTTTGTTGTAATTAAAAAACTAGTGACTGTAGAAACTTGAAAATTTCACTGAATGTTTATATTAGCATTTTCTACACACGACAAAATTTTGAAAATAATTTGATTCTTTTTGAGCTGTTTACGGACATTGTAAGTTTTCAGTTTTTTTAGTTTTTTTTTCTATAAATATCAATAAAGTTTTATCTAATGGGTCAAAAAGTGTAAAAAATTAATACAAGGCTCCTGATACATTGTTACAATAGCAGTTAAAAAATATTAAAAATACATAGGCACAATTTTTTTTTATAAGCATTTGAAGTTGAAATTTTGACAAAATTTATCAAATTTAAAATTGAATAATTATTTTGTAGTTAAAAATTTATAAAATGTTCAACTTTTATATCTAAGGTCATTTTAAATTCAAATTTGGACGAAATACATATTAAAAACCTGGAATAACTATTTTAGTTATTTTGTGGTGATTGTATAATATTATTTGTGGGTACT
>NC_042494.1:107434072-107488840 GCF_005508785.2 Acyrthosiphon pisum
AAAAATTTATAAAATGCTCAACTTTTATATCTAAGGATTGAAAATTTAAAACAAGATTCCACGTAAATATTTAATTCTGTTACCAAAAATTCTAAGAAATACATAAGCACAGTTTATTTTTATAGTCATTTTAAGTTCGAATTTGGACGAAATTACATATTAAAAAACCTGGAATAACTATTTTAGTTATTTTGTTGTGATTGTATAATATTATTTGTGGGTAATTGAAACTTCTAAAGTATACTATTATATATCTATGATAGTACCACGGTTTGTTGTTGATGTATAACGCGTTACCTAATGGATATTATGATATGATTAATTTGAAAATTATTAATAATACTATAGATAAGTATACCTAAATATGTATGTCTAATATCTAGACTGACATACCGTCTCCTCTCGGAATCGTTTTTCTTATACAGCGATATTATATCATTGAATTCAAATTTAATACTATCCATTATACAGTGACCCACTTGTACCCTACCGTATAGCAGAGCGACATCCACTTACCCACCTTTTTATACGTATATTTGCAGTATACTTATTTTATTTTAGTTTTCAATCTTGTTCGATGGGAAAGTGAATCTAGTTAGTGCTTCGGTCATTCGGGAGGGCAAATTTCTCAATAGTTTTCAAAATCGCAGGGAAAAGCGGACATTTTTATGCAGAATCGGTGTTCCACAACATCGATTTTGGTTTTTACTGTTTTTAGCGTAACTCTAAAACAAATGAACATGAAATTTTCACTAGTAATGTTTGTTAGTTGTTTGTTTTACTTATATGGGTATGTAAAATATCAAAAATTTAGAATGCTCATATCTCATTTGGAAATTAAAATATCGAAAAAAAGCCAACGCTTAGATGATATTTTGAATTTTCAATTGACAGGACGTCGTTGCCGAGATCGTCTGTTAAACACGTGGACTTGTCCGGGCAATCGAGACATCAACTTATACGGCCGCCACAGTTTATGAGGCTCATGACAGTTGGCTACACCGCACACGTTCCCACCCACCCACTACGAATCGTCTCCCTCGTGGACGGCAGGCCGCTTCCAATGAAATAAACAAATCCGAATTCTTTTACGCACCGCCGCCACGGACCGCAACATATAGAACCACGAGTTTCATTTGAGTGCCGGGCCATTTAGTCGTCCTGTCCCGAGACACGCTGCCTGCTGGTACATATTTTTTTCAAATTTGAATTAGCACCACGCAATATCAAAATGAGTGCTGAAACCGTGAACGCGTTGGTGTTCGACTATTTGAACTCGTTGGATCAGAACCTTGCAAACATGTTCCAGACCAAGACTAAAGCCGTGAGTATATTGAGTTTATACTATGGAAACCACGTGTGCCTATGATTTTTTCGTCAACTATCCGATTAGTGATGATATTTTACCACGTATTTACACCAGACATATGAGTTGACGAACGCGTCTTCGTTTAATTACGTTCAGGTATTTAGGCTGTGAAAAATAAAAATAATATTAATAGAGTATTCATATCCAAGGTTTTTATTAAATTTTTATTTTTTTTTACACGTGTTATCCAACGTTATCGGTCTTAAGATTTTATTACATAGTAAAATCCTGAATAATACTATAATATATGAATACACCTGTATATAATATTTTGAACCTGTGTTGACCTTGAACTTCTAACTAATTCACACGGTTATTGGATCTTTATTCATCATTGGTTTTCAGATCTATATTTTGTGTAATACCTAGGTAATATTAACTGTTTAAATATTTTATTGTTGTAAATTTACCGTGATAAATGTTTTAATAAACTTCCCACCTTTTTTTAAAAATTCTTGTTTTCGATTTTCTTGTCATTTAAAAAAAAAAATGTCTTGTTCTTAGTTAATTATTAGTACCTAGTACTACAACATAGAAATATATTCTAATTGTTTTGTTATTATTTAAAATTTTAGTCAAAACTGCAGAGGGGACAAACCAAATTAACCCAGCTAATAGATGATCATTTGAAGTATGTATTATCAATCTTATACTTAAGTTATTATAATAATCTATTAATATAGTTAATTGAAATTTTAAAAATATTTTCAGGACTTCTAAAAAGACTATTAAATTGCAAAAAAAAGGACCTTGTAAGTTAAACAATTATTTATTGGAACTATTACCTATTAATATTTTACTTATATTTTAAAATAACTTACATACATTAGTGCTAGATAAAAAATCTAGTATCTAACCATGATAGCCTCTTATAAATATGAGTAGATACCGATAATATTCACTATAAAATATCTCATATCTGTCCCCAGTCAATGTAAATTGTGTCCTTTGTTTTAGATTCTGAGTGGAACGATGAATATATTGATTTTACAATGATGTGTGTTTTTTTTTTTATTTTAAAATTTTTTTTTGTGTTGGTGTACACGATAAGTAGTCGAAATAATGCTTCGATTTTCAACTTCAGTATCTTGTTTGATTGGAAAGTGAATATCGTTGGTGCACTGAGGAGGTAAAAATACTTGAAAATTTAATACAAGGCTCCTACTATATTGTTACAATGACATTTGAAAAATATTAAAAATACATAGGCACGATTATTTTTTATAAGTATTTGAAGTTAAAATTTTGACAAAATGTATCAAATTTAAAATTTGAATAATTATTTTGTAGTTAAAAAATTATAAAATGTTCAACTTTTATATCTAAGGATTGAAAATTTAAAACAAGATTCCACGTATATATTTAACTCTGTTACCAAAAATTCTAAGAAATACAAGAGCACAGTTTATTTTTATAGTCATTTTAAGTTCAAATTTGGACGAAATTACATATTAAAAACCTGGAATAACTATTTTAGTTATTTTGTTGTGATTGTATAATATTATTTGTGGGTACTTGAAACTTCTAAAGTATACTATTATATATCTATGATAGTACCACGGTTTGTTGTTGATATACCTATAACGCGTTACCTAATGGATATTGTGATATGATTAATTTCAAAATTATTAATAATACTATAGATAAGTATACCTAAATATGTATGTCTAATATCTAGACTGACAAACCGTCTCCGCTCAGAATCGTTTTTCTTATACAGTGATATTATATCATTGAATTCAAATTTAATACTATCCATTATACAGTGACCCGCTTGTAACCTACTGTACAGCAGAGCGACATCCACTTACCCACCTTTTTTTGCTCTTGATTATTACTAAATGTTTATTTGAAAAAGTTATTATTACATAGTGTTCTTCACTTTTTACAAATTAAGTACACCAATAAAAATATAATCTTTGCGGACCACTGAGTAATTGTCAACAGACCCTAAATATTGATGGACTACCGGTGGAAGAGGATGCTTAAGGTTAATTGTGATATTAGTATAATGAGGATTACTTGTAAGACAGTTTGAACAACTGTATGATGTAGGTTATGTTAGGTACAATTCAAAGGATGTACCTCCGTCTTACATACTGTGTCTGACATAACCAATTTCTGTTCATCGGTTTTGATATTATACTACGCGCCACATGAGAATGCATTCGGCACGCAACTGGTCTATGGTACGCGCCTGCCGCCAAAACTGGCGGGTGGCAATCTTGCTTATAAAGTGGTGGAGATGTACGAAAAAAGACAAGTTTTGGTCGGCTGCCGTAATGCCATATACATCCTCTCGTGGCGCAAGGTATAGAGTGAATTAATAATTATTAATTTATTAATAAGACAAGGATACTATATTTGTCACTACTCACTAATAATTGATAGCTGTTACATCGCTGTTAGCTGGTTGACTAGTTTCTACACCAAGAGTCACCTTTTTTTTTACAGCAGACCAGATCTGAAATCCTCTTTGGCATCACTCACTAAAGTTGTTAAAAGATAAGGGATAGAAAAGTAATGCAATCTAAATTATGAAAATACAATTTTTTGACCATAATTTTTGAAATAAAGTTCTATTGTAACAAATAAATTAAATGCATATCTCAGTGAATAAATTACTAAATCTGATGATCATTTGGTTGACTCAATTTTTAATTTATTTATATAGCTGTAGATCAAATAATTAAAATAAGCAATGGTAAAGCAGCTGCAGTTGCCGATGAAGAATCTGAAGAAGAAAGTTCAGAGGAGGAAGTTGTTGCACCAAAACCAAAAATTAACGACAAAAAAGGCAAGATAGTAGAAAAAAAAGAAGAAAGTTCTGAAGAAAGCTCAGATGATGATGATGATGATGATGAACCACCAGTAAAGAAAGGTATTTATGATTTAGATGATTTATTTAGAGTATCTTAGTCCTTGAATAAGTATTAAATGTAAATATAATATTTTGTTGATACCGTTCAATCCTATTTTAATTTCTTATTCAATTTACTTTTGATAAAATGTTTGAAGTAATTTATATAGGCTTTAATTAATATTAACTTTTATTTAAATATTCAATTAACAATGGTTGTTTATAAATAAATAATCGTTTTGCAGCATGTATTGCCCCTGTTAAGAAGCCCGCTGCTAAGAAAGAATCTAGTTCAGAAGAAGAGAGCTCAGAAGAAGAAACTCCTGCTCCAAAAAAGCCTGTTACTAAACCAGTTGTAATGCCACCCGCAGCTAAGAAAACTGCTGCAGAAGAATCATCAGAAGATAGCTCTGAAGAAGAAAGTTCCGAAGAAGAAAAGCCTGCAGTCAAAAAAGCCCCACAGGTACCTGTAAAAAAGGCTAAAGAAGAAAGTTCAGAAGAGGAAAGTTCTGAAGAGGAAGATGTAGTTCCAGCTAAGGTTCTAGCCAAAGGTATAATTTTAACTTAATCATTTACTGAAGTTTCCATGTGTTACATCCTTGAATTTGAAATAATTATTTAAACCAAGTGTTCTAAACTTTTTATGTTTTTATCCCAACTTTGTGTGCAAGGAATTTATTTTATAGATTAAAACTTTATACTTATAATTATTTTAAAATATATATGGTTTTGATCATTTTCAATAGTTGCTGCCAAAAATGGAAAAAAAGAGTCTAGTTCGGAAGAAGAAAGTTCTGACGAGGAAGATACACCTGCAGTAAAGAAGGTAGCCGCTCCGCCAGCTGTGAAAAAACCCCAAGAATCTAGTTCTGAAGAAGAAAGTTCTGATGAGGAAACTGTAGTTAAAACTCCAGCAAAAGGTTTGTTTTCAAAACCTTCCATATTATAGCAACTTTAATTTAATTTTTTTAATTTTAGCTCCTGTTTCTGCAAAGAAAGCTAAAAAAGAATCTAGTTCTGAAGAGGAAAGTTCAGAAGACGAAACCCCAGCTACAACCAAACCATTGAAAAAAAGTAAATTTTTTATTTTATTTTTATTTTGGATGTGATTTTTAACTTATATTATTTATTGTATTTTAGCTGTAACTAAACCAGTCGTTGCTAAAGAAGAAAGTGAAGAAGAATCTGATGACGATGATGATGATGAAGAAGAAGAAGTTAGCAAGACTCCAAATAGTCAGGTAAAAATCCACGATCTTGTTTGAGAACGCTTCGTTATCAGATTTTATCAATAATTTATTTTTACTTTAAAATTGTACAGTGAAAACTTAGTTATTTTTTTTGTTTTATGATACCAAAAAAATGTCAACTTATTACACGTTTGTTAAAATTAAATAATTATAAATAATTGTCTAACAACATAATCTTTAACCGGTTTCACTGTATTTATTTACTTTTGAATCTATTCTGTTGACAATAATTATACTATATTATTGCAACTTAAAATATTTTCTATTTTATTTAGATCAAGAATCAGCCGTTTGTTAAAGCAGCAAATGGAGATGTAAGTAAATCTTAATTTTTCCTATGTATTAACTATTTTGGAAGAACTTGTCTGAGGGATAGGGTTGGGCTAGGTTCATACTACATACTGTATACAATATGTAAATTAAATATTAGTTAAAATGTATTTTATTAAAAAATAAATCAATTAAACAATGATTTTAGAATAAATTATTAATGGGAAACATGGAACAATTTGATACTAGTAACAACTCTTTTGGCTCTGATAAAAAGAAAAACCAGCAAAATAGACGATCAGATCCTTATAGGCGTGTCCGTGATGATAATGTCAGTGTTGATGGACGTCTTTTGGATAATTCACTAAAAGCAAAGGTAAGGTTAGCCTTGATTTTTGTGGCTAACCAAACTGGCGCATGAAAATAAATTCATAAATGTAAAATAACTTAGAATGAATAGTGGTTTCTTGATTATAATTCTTCCAAAATAGTACAATATGCTGTTTTTATTTAATTGATATTTTTCATGCTCAGTTTGGAATAGTTCACTAATTAATATTACTCCCATCTAGGATGAAAATGGTTCCGGCAACAAATGGGGTGAAGACCGACAGGGCGGTTTCAGAGGTGGTAGAGGCAATAGAGGAACTCGAGGAGGATTTGGATTCCGAGGTGGTCGTGGAGGCCGTGGGGGTTTCAATCGTGATGATGATCAAAATGGAGGAGGAAGAGGTGGTTTTGGTCGTGGTGGAGGTGGTGGTCGTGGGGGTGGGTTCAAACGTAAATTTGATGATTCCGGTGAAGGGGAAGGTGAAGGCGGTGGTTTCAGAAAGAGTTTTGGAAGTGGAGATGATAATGGTGGAGAACGCCGTAGTTTTGGAGACAAAAGAGGATTTGGTGGTAATAGGTTCGGTGGTGATAGAGGAGGATTTGGAGGTCGCGGTGGTGGTGATAGAGGTGGAAGAGGATTTGGTGGCCGTGGTGGTGATAGAGGTGGAAGAGGATTTGGTGGACGTGGTGGTGGAGACCGTGGCAGGGGCGGTCGTGGGGGTGGTGGAGACAGATATTTCAATAAAAGTTTTGACTCTAATAGTTCAACACCTCAAAACAAAAAAATTAAATTTGATGATTGAGTAAGTAATCATATTTATTATACAGTAGAAGCTGCTTATTAGAAACACTTTGGGACCAAAGTGAAATGTGTCAATTAACCGATTGTTTCTAATAAGCGATTTGTTAGATATAATATACGGGCGATCCGTCCTGGTACATTTTGTTTCAATAACGTGATTGTATCAATAATCCGTGTTTCTAATAAGCGGCTTCTACTGTACTTGAGAGTATAATTATTTGTATTTTGCAAATTAACTTTTACCAGTTAATTAGTGATATTGTGCCAAGCATTAATACGCAGTAAACTAATAATTTTGTATTTGCAGAAAGGTCAATATGAAAATTGGGGTAAGAAAGCTGCTCTAGACTTACAATACACTAAAGGAAAATCATTTAGACATGAAAAAACAAAAAAAAAACGTGGCTCTTATCGTGGTGGTCAAATCGATGTAGGTGTTAATTCCATTAAATTTGACGATTAATAATATAATCGTTATCAACCCATAATTTTTTATTTTTTAACATTGTTGTTTTTTAAACAATTCCTATCATTATTACAATTTCATTTTTTAACTAAATATAAACAAGAGTTTGTAATTGCATTTTCTTAAATTTTCTTTTATTAATAAACTAGATTCGTGTATTTTAAGTTTAGAAGTAAGATTTGTATATAATTAATATTTAAGTGACTGTAATTAAAAGTTATGTATTCAATTTTGAATTAAGATATAATTTTAATTATTATTAAATTACCTCATTAAAAAAATTTAATGTATGTTGAAAAATATATTTTTTTGATAAAATATAAGTGGTACCATAAATTTAACTGTTATTGATTTACTATATAATTTTAATTAATTCTACCCAGATATTCCACAGTCCACACCCACATTTGTTTCCTTTGACCTTATATTTAGGTTTAGACTAGTGTATAAGGGTGATTTTAACTGTTTTCTAACTTAAGAGGATACTACACCATGTGTTGTTCCCGTCTTACAAATTACAGCGTCACGGAATAGAGAAATAGACAGCATAGCAAAAACTGTTTTGCGCGGGAATGAACTGAGAAGGCTACAGTATAACTAAGAAACGAGGCAACTCACCACATAAAAATAGAGAACTTAGGCTGCGCAACGTCGTTTTTTTTTTTTGATATCACTTAAATGAAAAGTTCTTACCGTTTCAAAAACCATTATTGTTTGTTTTTCTAACTTGAAAAACTTTTTTAAAAATCTCGTTTCTTAGTTATGACTGTAGCCTTCTCGGTTCTTTTCCACACAAAACAGTTTTTGCTATGTTGTACATTTGTAAGATGGAGACAACACGTGCGGATGTAGCGTCCTCTTAAAAGTAATAACTAGCGCTTTTTTAATATTTTTTTTAGAGTGAATGCTATTTTAAAATTGTGTAATTTAACAAATACATGTGTCGTGTCCTCTTTAAGTTATCGATAGCTTGAAATGAATGTTCTTCTAAATAGTTCGTGAGTTTTCAATTTGTTGCTTTATATTTTATAATGAAACAGTAATGGCATTTTTCATGGTAACTTGAAAATGTACATATATGTAGCTGCTGGTCACTGGCGTCTGGAATCTCGGTGTTCCTATGAACTTCTTTATTTTAGTTTTGTGTGCGACTAAATATTAAAAAATACATAATGATCGACTGCTAGAGTGGAGCAACAATATAATGCATTTTATCAATTTTAATTCGAAATAGTTCAGTATCTATGATTAAAATGTATACAAATAGTGGATAACTGCAACATATACTAACGTATCGATTAATTAATCAAAATCTACAACTCTTACTAAAGCTCAATTATTTTATGGAGAAGAACCTTTTGTCCGTCTACCAAAATGGCACGGCCATTAATTCGATTTTCGTTCACAATAAATCGATTAATTTAAAAACAAATGGTGACTATAATAGGCATAGACTGACTAGCCAATCGTACGGTACGTGTCGCTTTATATTCGAATAACGTACCGATCCACCCACACAAATTGTAAAGCGCTTCGTGCGCGCGATGGCGCAAGTAAAATAATCCTATAATAATATTATAATGCATCATGTATAACGGCTGTGGGTCAAACTGTCAAAGGACTCGAGAGGCCACTGGCCAGACCTGTCACTAGGTCATATTCATATAGTGTTGGATCGTTCGTCCTTCGGTCGTTGATTATAAATTATTATGAATTGCTAGTACTTACAATTTATAATCAATAAAAAAAATATATCCAATAGATATCTGAAACTGGGGTAGTGGGCACTGGACAATGGCTACAACAGACTGATATTAGGTTATTATAATATTATGATGTACTTAAAAGGCCGCAACTGAAAATTGCCATTACGGTGTACCGCAGTCCAGTATTTTATCCTTACCTGCTGTAAGGCACTATCTATGAGATATAATTTGAACTTTTTTGAAAAAAGTTCAAAAATTGTTTTTATACATGAACTCACGCTCACGACATCATCAGATTCAGATAATGTCAGATTTTGAGTACCTATGAAAGCCTTTTGATCTTGGTTGACAGTACGTCAGTACTTTACATAATTACCAAACCGTCCTTAACACCATAACGTGCAGTATAATATTATCTTTTTTTTTGTAGATGTCGATATCATGGTTGAATATTCCCGCTCATCCACTGACAGCAATGGTTCTCAAAATCATGTGTAATCTATAATCAATATAGATTGCAGGTTATGGGTAATTTGATGTTTTTTGTTTACCTATAAATTGTTGATAAAATTCTTCATCGACGACACAATAAATAATACCTATAATAATTTAGGTATAATAAAAATTAAAAAACTGGGTGAAATTGTATTGTTCTTCGTTTGCATTGGCCTCGCTATCCGTTACAACCGTTTCAACCAAAAGTAGGTAGCAATGCATTACTGTGCGCCTAACACTTTATGACATTTATGCGGAATACCATTCAGATTCAAATGACCCATTGGGTATGGCCAAAGTCACCAGGAAATGGGAAATGTTCCCTGGTCGAAACCGATTCTGCTGTGACGGCCGGCTCATGATGGCACCGCATGCGGCAGTGTTCTACATCAATGTGATACTCATCATTGGCACGAGCGTCCTCTTCTTTGTATTCGAGTGAGTTGAGTCGACGCCATATATTATAATCTGTTTGACCAATATCTATGATGTGACAAATTATTTACCTATTTTTTGCTGTTCTAGCTGTCCGTACCTTAGCCGTCGTGTGACTCCTGTGATTCCAGTCATTTCGGGAGTGTTGTTTCTCTTTGTCATCGGCTCGTTGTTCAAGACTAGTTTCACGGACCCGGGTATTATTCCCAGGGCGACTGACGACGAAGCCGCTTACATCGAAAAGCAAGTTTGTAAGTTTGATAAAATTTGTTTTCTGAATTAGTATTAATGTAAGTCTTACATACCTAGATTTGGCTGTGCAGTGACTACCATATTCTTTGATACAGTCCAATTTTTAATATTTTAACTCTCAAAGTAGTTGCTTAGCAACTATATATAATGTTTTATTGTAGTGCATTTTCGTATTGTTTTTTTGTGAGGTTTTGTTTAAAAGTTTTGATGCCATGATAGCGGCATATACAAGGGGTATGTTTGTGGGATAGACATCCTCCTTTAACACATATTATATAAAAGTTATTTTGATATTATAAGTGAAAAATATTAATACCATTTATGTTATTTTTTCCATACATATACATGAATGTCTTGAATAGCCGATTGTTTTCATAGAAATGTGTATTTGTTCTCCTCAATTAATACAATTGAATATCATGTTTATTAGTGTATGAATTAATTTCGTCAAAAAAAATAGAACCTTTTTTATTTGCCATATTATTCTTTAACCTTTTTTAGGTATTTTTAAAATGCATTAGACAGTGGACACTGATCAATTTTAATTCATGTTTTTGAAAAGCTGTGGTTAGCGCTTTAATGCAATTATTTTTTTCCATAACTTTCATCTAATTTAGTCCTATTTTTAAAACCAAACTAGTAGTGTTTAATGATTTGATTAACAATAGTAAAATATTGAATTAAAACTAATAATTAAATACTGCCTTCTTTACAAAGAAATTTGATGAATGTTTTATTGATACTTTCAGAAAAAAACATAATTTAACAATAATTTTGTCATATTATAACAATTATTATTTACTATTCAAATTAACCTATATTTACAAATGTTCAGTCAATTGTCAAGATACTATTTGATCAATCAAATATATCTAAAATTATTTATTTTCATATTATATTTTTTTAGTCTGTTAAATGAAATATTATATTTTTAATGGATTATAATTTAGACATTAGTATACCAAACAATGGAGGCACCCCTACTATACGACCACCTCCTAGAACCAAAGAGGTAGTCATCAAAGGAAATTCAATCAAGTTAAAGTATTGTGTAACATGCAAGATTTTTAGACCGCCAAGAGCATCCCATTGTAGTTTATGCAACAATTGTGTTGGTAAGTTTTATTAAGATTTTTAGTATTCAACTGTATAATACGATATTAATAAATTATTGGTTAAGGGTGTCAGAGCCTTTTGTTTAAGTACAAAAACTTACTTCTCAGGAAAAACAAACCATTTGTGTAATAATACAATTTTGATAATTTCATTTTTATACGATAAAATTGTATAGGGCGCAGAACTCCTATTTAATAAATTTTCAGAAGCTGTAAAACACTTTTAAATAACACAAAATGTTGAGTATTTTTCAATGTGTTTTTTTTTTTGTTATTTAAAGTTATACTAAAACTTTTCCTATGTTACCTGAATAACGTTTTCACTTTAAAAACAAAATTAAAATTATTAAAAACCGACTATTCCACTAGGGTTATTGTTTTTTCTGTAAAGTGCCTTTTGAAATGGCTTGATTTTATTTTTTTTTTTATGGGTCGCCGTAGAATACAACTAGAAATGTATGTCTATTTAAAAATAGCTGGCTTCATCACCCTTAATTAACTTTTTTGGACTGAAATATTTATATATATAGAATATAAATAAATGTTCTTTCGCTTATATCATATGATATAATATATTTTTAAAATTTAGAAAACTTTGATCATCACTGTCCATGGGTAGGAAATTGTGTTGGTCGTCGGAACTACAGGTTTTTCTATATGTTTATTGTTTGTTTATCTTTACTTATCATCATCGTGTTCATTGGAGCAGTACTACATTTATTTTACTGTAAGTGTTTTCAATTTTGTTCAAATTAATTTGTATAAATACTAAATAGGTATATATTTATTTCATTATTTTGTGTATTTTTTTTATTTAGTATCTGAAAACAGACTAATGGTAGATGCTATTTCTGAATCACCTACTAGCGTTATAGTAGTAATTATTACATTCTTCAGTTGTTGGAGCGTAATTGGACTGGCTGGATTTCATACATTTCTTGCTGCATCCAATCAAACGACTAATGAAGATGTTAGTATATTATTTATTTTTATGTATTGTATAATGTATATATTATAATTTATAATTTATATAAATACTAACATTTGCAGGGAAGGAAGATAGCCTCTTTCGTTTTATTAGATTAAATATACATAATAGTTTTTTAATATATGATTATTTCCATGTATAATTAATATGAAATTAATTAAAACATTTTCTTATTTTTTTCCAATGATGGAATAATATGTGATTTATATTTATGTAATTTTCTGAAATACCTTATTATTATTATTAATTATATTCTCTTCAAACGCTTTAATAAAAATTATTCTGCTTCAAAAACAAAAATTAAAATTAAGATTTTTATTATTAGTTTAATTTAAAATATATTGATATTTTGTATGTACAGTGAACACTGAATTGTTATTTAATTAATTTTTCTTATGATAAATTTTTTTTTTAAAATTAAATGAGTTAAAATTAGTCAGTAACTAAGTATGAAATTATCATTCATCGAGTTCACTGCTTCCATCCTTGCAAATAAAATGTTTGCATTAAAATAAAATTATGAAATAAAATAATAATATATTGTAATTAGATTAAAGGATCTTTTGCCAGTCGAACAGGACGGCCAAATTCCAATCCATATAGTCGAGGTAACATCTGTGCCAATTATTGTTATGTATTGTGTTCTCCTCGTCCTCCAAGTCTTTTAGGTATTCATAACTATTAGTATATTGTTCTAAATAATCTTAATTCACTTTATATATTTCAGATAGACGTGGTGTGGTTTTGTCGTTAACCGAATCTAAATCAATGAACAAAAGTCAGAGTAGAGATACAGTAATATCTAATAAAGGGTTTGAAGTTTCTGATGCTCCTGTCAACCAGGTAATATGTAATAATTATTTTAATATTTTATGTACTTAATTTAATTTTAATTTATAGAATGGCAAGACAAATACTGATGAGATACAATTGCATCAATATGGTTCATCTAGTATGTTACAACCAGATAGCCTGGACCGCAATCAACATACATTCACAACATCAATGCCAAGTATTCATCATTCGCAAAACAATCATGTGCATCAAAGTCATATAATAAATGGTTTGTATCAAAAGCCACCAACCTCCCATTCTCCAATCTTAATCGCATCACATAATCATTACCCAACTGACTATTTTTTAGTTCCCACCAACCCAAATTATTTTTACGCTAGTCTACCTTTGCGCAGGGACCGTGCAGCAATGTATTATTCAGCTGTTTCTCGAGTTCCTAGTTATCGTTGTAGGAACAATCAAAAACTTTACTATAGTCACTGTCGTGAGCATGGTGGGGGTACTTCATCAACTAGGATGCACTTATCAAATAGTATTATAAATAACACTAGTTAAGTTAACGCTCATCTTTTTGGGAACTTTAATGAAAATAATTAAATTGTTAAAATATATGTTTTGTTTCTTTTTAAATGCTTTTCACTACCATGTAAGTTGATTAGGATTAATATTTGTTGGTAAGTGAACTCTAAAGCTTGAGGTTGAATTTATATAAATAAATATATTAGTTAATTCATTTTCATATAATGATGTTTGTATCACTATATAGGTGTGAAATTCAACAAAAGTGTAACTTCCTTGACTAACACATTCAATGATACTGGCATTTACGAGACTATTGAACCGGGTCGATTAGATCCAGATCTAGATTTAGATGATGGGTCAAAAACTATATCTAGTGCTCCACCACTGAGTGCTAGTCGGCTACAACTACTTCAGGACACGACAATGATCGAGTCAGCTTTAGACCTAGATTCATTAGAAGATGCATCATCAGTTGGTACTGGAAGCCAAGTGAAATTGGTTAAAAACAAAAATACGTTATGACTAAACTAGATTGAAAAAAAAACAAATTATGTACCTGTTAATTTTTGTAGTCATATATAAATGTGAAATTCCTTATGGCGTTTAGGCAATTTTTATGTTGTTTTAATATGACCTATAAATAAAATTAGTGTCAAAATTGTTATTTACCACCAACTGACTGCCCAATCAAATTGTTTTAGGATTAACAATTTTAATGTTATTAAATAAGTGCCTTTTGCTTTATTTATTATTCTAATTAGGTCCTAAAACTAAAGCCTAACATTTTTTAAGTATTTAATTTCATTACTAAACAGTAAACACCATGTCATATTTTGCACTTTTCCAATTTGGTCCTTAAAGTTATTAATTTAGATACATATATTTTTTTGTATTATAAGATAACTTAATTTAAATTATAGTATTGTTATACGGCATTACAGAAGTGTTGTGGCTAAGGTTTGACTTAAATATGCCAATGAATAATATGTTTTATTTTTATAGTCAGGGTTTATGAATAGGTAATTATTATTGTTAAATTTTTCTTTTTTTAATAAAAAAAACTAACTATTTTTTTTGGGTGTTACCATCTTCTATAAGACTTTTAAACATTCTAATAGGTAAATCAATTATTTATTATTTTTATTAATAATTAGTCTGTACATTTTTTTTTTAAAATTATATTGTTCATGAATTTGCGGTTGTGCTTTTACTTGAATTAACGCGTTAGTGCCTATTTCTTGGTAATAATTTTTTTCTTTTTTATAATTAATGTTATTGATAAAAGTTTATTAATTAGATAAAATAAATTCAATATATATTTTTATATTCACATTGTTCAATATTTAAATTGTTATTTGTTTTTAAAGGTAAAAATAGGGTTTATTATAAATTTTGATTTTCTTAAAACAAAGACATCAAAATAAAATTTTGAACATTTCTAAAAAAAGAAAAAAAATTTAATATGGCTAGTTTGTTTTTTTTTGTAAAGACTTGTACATTGTATTTATTATACAGTTTAAAAATAGTTTTAATCATTGATACATCATATTTTATTCATTTAATATTTAAAGCAGTAATATACAATTATTTTTTTACTAGCAATACATTTTTATTATTCTTTATATTTTACATATAAGTCATTATCAGTGGATTATAGAGGTGAGCTAAAGTTAATTATTGTGATTATTCAGTGACATCAATATATAATACAATTCAATTAATATAATGATAATTTACAAAAAAAATTATTTTTAATTTTTATGCATGTACTTAAGTTTTAAAAGAACACTTTATTATACTGATTAATTAAATTATAGAAAGGATTATGTCATGTCATGTGTATTATTATACCCTGTTACTATGAAATAGGATAATAATAATATGTAAGTAATATACACCAATATAAAACAATGAAAATTGTGAATACGACTGATCCAAAATGTACTATTATGTAAGGTATTATTCATTAAGATAACTATTGTTTTTTTTAATATTAACAGCAATACAATTTTGGATTAGCTAGTGGATATTTTAATTTATGCAAAATAGTTTCATATAAAAATGCTTTTTTAATACTTAAAAAGAAAATTACAACTAACCAAAATTTGACAAAGTTTTAATGTATAATTAACATCACAATGTCTTCTTAATTTTAAACAAAACAATTTTCAAAATGTATGTACAGTTTGTTTTCTACTTTAAATAATATTTGTAATTATAAGTATCAAGTATTAAAAATGTATACAGTTTCTTGTTTATCATTATCTCAGTTTTTCATTGTTTTATACTTTGATAATGTGAATGTGCGCTCAGAACCATTTATAAACATTTTTTTTTCTTTAATAATAATTTTACTTATTTCATCCAATTTTATTTTCAACGATGTAATTAAAAAATACAACAAAATGCAATTATCCAGAGTAAATAAATTAAAAAATGTACAGAATTAACATTAGTCTTCAATAACTGGATCCTGGAATGCACGATAGCCTGTGTTCACTTGCACAATTTAGACACCAATTTTCTTTTATTATAACTCCGTGTGTGTGTCATCTCTTTTCTCCTCTATAACAAAAATAATCTTAATTAAGTAATATGAAAGATATTTAGTAAACAAATGTAGGTTTAAATAACATGTAAAACTAATAAAGCATCGGTGAAACCAATCATAAACCTTACTTAAGAAATATTATTTGTATATCATTATACAATGTTTATAAAACATATATATAATATTATGAACCAAGTATTAGTAAATCCATTTTATAAAACTTTAACGGGTGATTATCAAACTCAATGTTCTACATTCAAACATGTCTAGTTAGTAATTATTATTTAAAAAAAAGATATATTTTACTAAGAAGTTTTTAATATTTTGGGACAAGTAATTTTTAATAGATTTTGAGTAGAGCGACAGTATGTAAACTGTAAAGGTTTTACGATAATAGTTTTAATTGATTTGTTTGTCTATCTATCTGTGGGAGCTGTAAAAATTATATTATTCTGTATTCATTCTATAATGCAAAAAATCTCTTAACCTTAAAAACGACCATAACTATGATAAAAATGGGAATATTTATGCAACACCTACCAGTTTTTGACAATATCAATTTATGTATAAAGGACATAAACAAATTATTTTGTATATCTTAGAATTTACCAAGATCAATCAGTAAATGGCAGAATTTTGGATATTTACCAAAATCCAGGTACTTAAACATACTTTTACAGTTACCTATTTTTAACATGACTTTATTTCAGTCTGTAAATTAATGTTTAAGTGTTAATAGACCTAGTTAACAACAGTTACAGTTCGGTTTTAATGTTAGTAATAAAATAAACAATTTTATAGAAAAATAAAATCAAATTATACTAAAAGCAAATGTCATTTAGTACAGGAATGGCAAATAGGATTTGGTCAATGTGTCAATTTCTGACACAATTCAAAACAAAATTTCAGACGTGACACTAATTAATTTTGTTAATTGAGAATTTTTACAAAGTATATATGAAAAATCAATGATAATTAAGTAGAAAAAAATCAACTCTTATTGAATGTTAGGAACGTTTTACTTCATATTGCTTGAAAGATATGTTTGGTTAATATGATGTTGCTTGCAAAGGTATACAAATACATTTAGACACATAAAACTCTTTCGGGTGCCATCGATAAATTCTCCCATGCCACTTTTTTGCCATCCCTGATTTAGTGCATATTATTAGTTTATAAAATGTTGACGATGCTATAATACTATGGACTAAACAAGCAGAGAACTAAAGTAGAATTCAGGCCAGAAAATGTTTGTGTCATCACAAATATATATATATTATTTTTTTTTCATAATAATTATGAGTTTGCTAAAAGTTAATTTTACAATTTTTAGCTAGTACTTTTAATATTTAATGCTGTTGGTAACTTATAACATTTAATGCCTTTAAAGTGTACACTCAAGTACAAGAGAACATTCAAACAACTAACAACCACACGCTATGTTTAACAGGATATCACACCCGCATGTGTTGGCTTCATCCTACACACGTACGACATAGACAAAATGTGTTAACACAGTCTGAATAGAACTCGTTCAATTTGGGTGTTAAACATTTTTAAAAACCTATTACAAAATTAAAAGATGATAATATTTTGGAGGGCAAGACGTTGAGTTTTTTTTTTAATTTAAATTTTAAAAAGTTGAGGGTATTTTAAAAATGTTGAAATTTTTGCTATTTCTAAACGATATAATGAAAATAATGAATATAATAAATTGGGTATAATGGAAAAAACTCAACGACTTGCACATAGAAATATTGTCATAATTCAATTTTATAATAGGTATTTACTATTTTTACTCTAGAACCAAAATTAAGCGATTTATACTACATTAACGCGTTTTGTCTATATTGTATGTGTAAGACAGAGACAACAAATGTGAGTATGATGTGTTCTTAAGTGCATTTCGTCATATTTCCTCACAAATTATAGTTATAAAATGAATAACTATAATAAATTCTTTTAAAGCCGACATAATTGACCTCTAGCAATTTTATGAATCATAGTAGGAATAATCTTTAAATAAGTATATTATGTTAGTATTTTTCATTTGGTAAAACAAAATTATAGAAGATCTCCCAAAAGTTACAAAACATACATGCTTAATAATGTACTCTTTAAAATGAGTGATTTAATTACTAAAATAAGCGAAATGCAATTTGTATAATACAAATAACCAATGCTGATGAAATCCATGATGAAATATCCGCCTTTAAATTATGTGGCAATTTGGAAATTTTTTCTGTAAAAACATATTGCAGAGCTGAGCAAGCATTGTGCAATAAGCAACTATAGTAAATAAAATAAAAACTGCCGTGCTCCATCACCGTTGTTAAACATCTTGAGATTCTCACCAGTTTTGGTAGGTTCAACTATTGGTAATTCAGTTGGTTTGGGTTTATCTGTTTTTAATGGACTTTCAGATTCGGCATTATCTTCTATAGTATTACTTGGTTCATGTGCAGTAGACTTGTCTACATCATCATGCGCGTTAGTCTTAACTGTAGAATCATTATCTTGTTCTTCAGGTGTTTTAGCTTTTTCATTATCAGTCTGTGATGTTGGTGCTTCACGAACAACAATTATTGATTTAAGTTTTATTAGTTGAATAAGTCAAACACAACAAAAAAATCTCACTCTAATTCAATCATATCTGTTAAATAAAAATAAATTGGTTGAGAGGTAAAACACTTACCTTTGACTTTAGGTTCCTCTTTCTTTTTTGGTTTCCAGGAAGTGAATTTTGTCATCAAATATCTCATCTAAAAAAATTATTTGTATAAATTGTTAAGCCAAGAATTAATAATTATAAATATATATTTTTATTATTATTATGTACCTCGCGTTCTATCGATGAATGTTTTATTGCAATTGTTTGAATTGTCAACACCGGATCAACAGACTTTGGAAGTTTTTCCTGTTCTTCTACTTGTTTATCTTTCCAGCTCTACAAATAAAATACCAATTTTTTTTTTAGTTATATTTAACTGTGTATTCTGGTTATTCTAATTTGTAAATATCAATATTCTTACTGTAATTTCGGAAATCAATTTGTCAAGTGTATCTATTTCTACTTGTGTAAATGGAGTATCATCCAATGTGGTATTTTTTATTTTTTCCAAAAATGAATTACTATTGTTCAATGCACTATTTAGTGCTTCCAATCTTGATGGTCTTTCTGCATGCTCAAAAGTTCTTTCCCAAACAGGTAATACTATTTTTTTTAAATCATCAAATTTAGAGTCTAAAACTTCAGCTTCAGCACCAAAACCATCATCTTCCAACCAATCTGATATCTTAAATACATTTTAAATTGGATTTATATTACAACATTTAACTAACTTAAGTGTTACAATATTGAATATTTAATATTTGAGATTTTAAGCAATTGTAATAAAAATTACCTCAGAACATTTATCTAAGATTGATCGAGTTTCAATCTCAGTAGCAGAACTAGAATAATCAGGTTGTTCTAATTTTTCACGTGTTTCAATAATTGCCGTTTCTAAATTATTTAAAGAGGTTTCTTTGCGTGATTTTGCTAAATCTATTTCTTTAAGTCCTGCTATCCTAGAAAACAATAAAAGCTCAAATAAATAAACAATTGTTCATGCATCTATAATAACATACTTATTAATTGAACTTTGCAAATCATCATCTTGAGCAGGAAGTACAAATAAGTATTCATGGTTAACATCAATAGTTTCTTTAACTGTTACAACTTTTAAATTTTTCTTAGAATCAGAAATTGGAATTGTATCATTTAATTTAACTTGTTCAGTACTGTTTGTTTGATCAAAAGTATCAGTATTATTTGTTGTATTATTAGGAGCTTGGGAAATAGGATCTTCTTCTGGAGCTTCATGAACTGGTTTTTCTTCTTTTAATACTTCTTCAGGACCTTTTAAATATAAATATTTATTATTTTAATGTTAATTTACTATTTTAATTATTTTGTTAATTGTAACTACTTATTACCTTTAAACAAATTGCTAATTGTATTTCCAATCTTTGATAAAGTAGATTCTTCTTCTGTATCAGCTGTAACAGTTTTTTCAACTAACAACTCAACATTTTGTAAAACTAATAATCCACTATCATCCATTGCAAAGTGTGCTTTTATTCCTTTGGTATCGGCACCTTCTTGACCTTGATATTTGGAATAGGCATCTCGTACACCATTTAATTTAATATTACTTAATGACAAAGAACCTAAACATTTAATTTCATTTTCATCTAAATGGCCAAGTTCTGCATAACCCACAGTGAAATCAAAATCTTGTTGATGCTTATTAAATGTTATTATTTTGCGTTGTGGATATGGATTCATGTGACCAAACAAAATGCGCTTGACTTGTTTTGCTGCTTTATTCTCATCTATAACTTCTTTATCAAATGTAACCTGGAAATAATATAGTTCATTAAGTACTTAGGTCAAGATAATAAAAAATTATAAACGAAATAACTAACCTGTATAGGGAATAATGTAGCATCCTTAGTAATAAATGCTTTTACTTTAAATCCATTACTAAGATCTGCTGCTTTATATGCAGCTCCTAAAGCAGAAGCTTCATCAGTATTTAAGGATCGACCAAGCGGTTGATTACTCTTTAAATCTTTAACCAAACGGTCTTGAACTCGAGGAACTCTAGTACCAGCACCAGATAACATAACCTAAAATATTATTAAATAATTTAATAGAATAATTATTTCTTTGGAAATAAAATAAAAATATACTTGTTCAATCAGTTCAATAGTTAATCCGGATGCTTCTAAAGCTCTTTTAGCTGGAAGCACAACTTTATCAAATAAATCTTTACACAATTCTTCTAATTCTTCCCTGGTAACTTTGATACGCATATCTTTTTCATCAATTAAGCCTTCTATCTAAAATTAAATATTTACTTTAGTGCTTAGCGAGGAAAGTATTATGTATGTTCAGTCTATCATCATGTTTTTGATCATAAAATATGTTTTAGTCTTCATCATTGTGAGTGCTTTTTAATTGAAAATTTGATCTTTACTCAATAATTGGGGGCAGTGGCGCCGAATCTTTTTTAATCACTGGGGTAAACTCTTGTGGGTACCTACCTCCCAAACCACCTTAAAAGATGAGGATTTTTTTTTTTATATTAATAAATGAAATACAGGGCGATCCTAAGGTTTATTTATAGGGGGGGGTTCGGAGTGAATTTTCTGCTTAATGTTATCATTTTGGTGTGTCTTTTGTACATGGTAAATAGTCAAAATAATGCTTCAATTTTCAACTATTCTTAGTTATCCTTAGAACTTTTTCTGGTAGTTAATTAAATGTAGTTGGTACATACAAGAGATTAGATTTTAATTCACAGTGGTTTCCAAAAAGTAATTTTAACGCAAAATCTGTTTTTGACAAAACCGATTTTGGTTTTTTGGTATAACTATAAAAAAAATTACTGTAGATGCATGATACTTTTACTGAATATTTATATTTGAATTTTCTATACACCATACAGTTTTCAAAATTGTTTGACTCATGTTTAGCTATTTATAAGTATATGATATTTTCGATTTTATTTTATATATTATATTTCATTATAGTTTTTTTTTTAAAATTATTATTGATAAAAAAATGTTCAATAGGTCAAACACTTGATTGAGCGTAATTCCACAATAACTTTCTATGAGTGTCTAAAGTAGGAATTTTCAAAATTTGAAAATCATTTTGAGTTGGAAATTCATAAAAATTTACATTTTCTATCTAAGTTTTAAAATTCAATGCAAAATTCCTCAAAAGTTTGTTTACTTTAAATAAAAAAAAGGTGGGCAAGTGGGTGTACAGTAGGTTACAAGTGGGTCACTGTAGTGGATGCTGTAAAATTTGAATTCAATGATATGATATAATTGTATAAGAAAAACGATTCTGAGCGAAGATGGTCAGTCAGCCTATGATATTACTGAGTATATTTAATGATATTATTATGAATAATGTAATTTTTATATAGCCTATTTACGTGGAACGATTGAAATTTTTAATCTTTAGCTATAAAAGTTGAACATTTTATACATTTTTAAGAACAAAATAATTATACAATTTTAAATTTGATAAATTTTGTCAAAATTGAACTTTAAATGATTATAAAAAAACTGTGACTAAAGATTTTTAATATTTTTCAAATCTCATTGTAACAATATAGTAGAAGCGTTGTATTAACATTTTCAAGCATTTTTACTCAACAAATAAAGTTTTATTGACATTCATAGTAAGAAAAACTAATAAAATTGGAAAATTAAAATGTCCCTAAACAGTTCAAAACAAATCAAAATCTTTTGAAAATGTTATAGTGTATAGAAAACATGAATATAAACAACCAGTGAAAATTTCATGTATACACGTTCATTTTTTTTTTAAAGTTGCACTAAAAACTAATATCGATTTTGTCGAAAACCGTTTTTGTGGAAAAATTCCCTTAATTTTTATGTTGTTTTTCCCGTTGCTTTTGAAAATTATTGGGAATTTTAAATTTAAACCTCCCCAATGTACCAACTAGATTCACTTTCCCATATGTTACTGTTACAGTTGAAGAAAATCGAAGCAGTTTTACGGCCCCAAACCGTGGTGACAGACACAAAAATAAAAAAAAAAACACAGATCATTGTAAAATCAATACATTTATCGTTCCCCTCAGAATCTAAAATGTTTACCAGAAAGTCAAAATACATTTATATGAGTGTTATAAGTTGAGATTTTACAACATTGGATATTTACTCGTTTTCTTATGGAACTGTTTTATTATTTTGTTGTAATGCAAATGAACAACCGTAGACACTTGAAACTTATACCAATAATTTATTTAATAATTTTCTATACTCGAATACAATTTTTTTAATATTTTGAGCTGTTAAAAGTCATTTGGAATTTTCAATTGTTTTAGTTTTGTTTTCTATAAATATCAATAAAATGTTTATCATTGGGCCAAAAAGCTTGAAAATGTAATACGAGGCTCCTAACACATTGTTACAAAAGCAGTTTAAAAATATTAAAAATACATTGGCATAACTCTTTTATAAGAATTTATAGTTAAAATTTTGATAAAATTTACAAATAATTTTGTAGTTAAAAATATTTATGATGTTCAATTTGTATAGCTAAGAATTGAAAATGTAAAAGAAGGTAGTTTATACTGTACCAAAAAATCTAAAAAATATATTAACACTGTTAATGTTTATATACATTTTAAGTTTAAACCCCTTTAAATAGGTACTTGAAAATAGATAGATACTTAAATAGATACTTTTTTAGGTATATTATTATATTATTATATTTATATTTAATACACACAATGACATTTTTAATTTCAAATTTTTCAGAAAAAATTAATTTAATCTAGTGTAGTACTAATTCTGAATAGTAAAATAAATTACTTTAATCACAATAACATCATCATTCATCAAATATATTTAGTTATATTATAAGCCGACAGACCGTCTCCGCTCTCAATTGTTTTTCGCATACAATGATTTTATATCATAAATTTCAAATTTAACACATCCATTACAGTGACTCTTTAGATACCTTATGTGCAGTATAACCTACAGAACGTACTTGTCCGCTTTTCTTTCTTCAAAAATATTATTTTTATATGGTCTAAAGTTGATACAAAACATATAACTTATAAGTATTTAAAGGTCAGATGAGCCTGAGTGAACAATACTACCCTACAAAACAATGTTCTGCTACATCACTCATTTAAGTTTTAATTACTTATAACTCTTAAACTACTAGTCCTAAATTCAATTATTATGTATCAAAATACTTAGAAAAATATTCTACTTTGGAATAAGAAATTTAAATTTAAAATTTTGTTTTTTAACAAATAGAGCCCATATCAAATAACCTAATTATAATTTAACAATTCAATAATTAAAATAATATTTTATTACTTGGGCAAAATGTTCAGTGTTAGCACTTAGTACATTCTTTAATCGTCCAGCTTCTTTGAATAATTTTGCCATTGATCGAGTATTTTTAGTAACATCATTGGGTGTTAGTTTTAAATTATTAAATTTGGCTGCTAAGTAATCTCTTAGTCGTAGTTGCATTTCCAAGCCACCCAAATTACGTTCATAGCTAAAAGATAAATAATTGACATTTATTAAATTACATTTTTAGAATAATAAATCATTCAAATATTAACAAAGATTAAAATGTAGATACAAACCCCACTCCTAGTACAGCAAGATGAGGTTGAAGTTCAGGAGCTATTCTATCTTTAGATTTTATCAACTGATAGGATACAACTGAAACCTGAGTACCATATGCTCCCATATCGTAAAACATCATATACATTGGCGTTGTTTCATTAAAACTTTTTGTACGGAATATACCATAATTTAGTGCAGCTAAAAATTAATAATATGAAAAATAGATTATTTTTTAATTTTTAATTTGTAATTTAACATACAACTTTAAATTTCTAGTTTTTTAATATTTCTAAGTTTTATTATTTTTGTTGCTTTTTATTTTTTAAATATTTTCATCAACAATCATATTGTTCATTTTTTTTTTATACATTTAACTAACTTTAACCTATAACTTTAACCAACAATATCATTAAGTACGAGTATTTTATTTTAGTTGATTACCGAGTAAATTTAGTGTTTATGAGATTAGAATAAAATGTTTGAAACTTTTTTTTAAATTCTTTAATATTTATATTTATTTATACCAAATTTATTTTTCTGGTTTTTTTTGTGAATTAAAATCCCAACCCTAGTTTTTAATTATTAATCATATATTTATAATATTTACAATATCCTAAATAGTAAATTTTGATAACATTTTCAATTGCAGATTGAATGAAATAGTTTATTAATTTAAGTATACAAATTTAAGTGTAAGCAAAAGTTTTGAAGCTAACAAAAAATATAAAAAGTATAATACATTAATACATAACATGGAGCAATAAAAATAATGACTCAAAGCTAATTGTAAATTCAGATAAGAGGGTATATTTATTTAATGATAACATTTAACAAAACTTTTAGACATTATCAAAAATATACTTTCAAACACAAACCCAATATTTATCCTGAACCTTATTTATTAACCAATATTCTTAATCTACTAGCCTGATATACCATAGGTATAAGTTATAACCTACTTTGTCACAATAATTAAGATGTTGTTAATTAGGTAATTCAACAAATCAGGTCATTCAAAAATCAGAATATGGCGGGTGATTATTTTATCATTGAACATTCATTATTTCAAAAAATATGAATGTTTTTTTAAAAAAAAAATACTTTAATTTCTAGTCTATAAAAACAAATTTTTAAAAATATTTTTTATCCTTAACATTTTTGAAGTTTTTTACTTTTTGAATGACAACATACAGTTTTAATTTCATATTTCAAAGCAGAATATTTCTCAAAGTATTTTGATACATACAAATCTAATTTAGTACTAGTTGTTTATGAGTTATAACTTTAAATACTTATAACATTCAAGCTACTCATCTTAAATTTGGTTGTTATATATCAAAATAATAGGAAAAATATTCTGCTTTCAAAGATGAAATTAAAACTGTTGTAATTCAAAAAAGTAAAAAACTTTAAAAAAAATTATACCATATTTAGTAACGACTTAGAAGCATGAACAAAATATATTTTCAAAAACATTAACACTTTTTGAATAATGAGTGTGACACATTAAATGAATCACCCGGGATTACTATGAAAAAATATTTGCATTTTCAATGAAAATGGAACGCTGGTTAAATTCTAAGTATAGAGTACTAGTAGTATAGAGTACTTAGTAGTATTTTTTGTTATGCAGAAATTATCAAATCGATAAAATAGTTTTGTTTTATACCTAGTATAAATTAAAACATTACTGAAAGTAAATAATTGTAATATTCTGAACATAAATTTCAAATTTATCTACCTAGCTAAATTAGCTAAGTACTCGGCTAAATACCTTACCTTATTTTTATACATATCATTAAATATTGAAAATGTTTGTACTTTATATTAGTTATGTTAATATGTAATAAATATTATTTTTATTTATGAAAATAAGGAATATAATTTGGTATTATATCTATAATTTTTTACCTGCAGTATAACTGTTAATTAGTTGTAGTACTTTAATTCCAGCAATTTCTGCTGCTTTTAGCATTGCAGTTCGTTCAGCTTGACCAAAATAACCAGGAACAGAAATTACTGCTTCATTTATAGCTTGTCCAGCACTATCTTGTGCGAATTCTCTTGCTTTTTCCAACATCATCGCCACAAGTTCTTCGGGTGAAAAATAATCATCTCTACAAATATAACAGTAAACATAATAATATGGCTTATATATTTGGATAATTCTTTAATTTATACATACGATTCACCGTGCTTGAAAAGTACTGTATTTCTTTTTGGATCAGGAATAATGTTGTAATAGGGAAAACGTTTTTTATAGAGATCTACAATTGGATTATCTATTTTCTTTCCCAATAAGTCAAGAAAATAAATGTAACAGTTGGATGGGAATCGAACGCCAACTGTAAGTGCATCTTCGCCAAATGTACGTTCACCATTGCGGAATGCTATAGCAGTCGGAGTTTTCCTTTTAGATTCTTTATTAAGAGCTATTTCCATTGGCACACCAGGCTGTACAACATTTAAGTACATTAAAATATATTTCTACACAATTAATTTATTATGTAATACTTACTGAAACTATTGCTACTTTCATCCATTCTGAACCAATATCGACACTCATTACAGCTAAACCGTGTACATTAGCAATATGTAAACTCAAAACCAAAAACATCGTCAGTGCTGTGACACATTTCCAGAATGGGATACCCATTTTGAAGATTGTCAAGAGTAAAAACTTACCTAAATAAAATAGATATTGGTGAAATAACTATTTGTCTAAATAAAATAAAAAATTTTAAAATATAAAATTGTAAAAATATAACGTTTACTTACGTAACTAAAAAGTATACTATTTTCCCCTTACACTATATTTTAGGAATAATCGTATGTAATTTATTACAACGAAAATTGGAAAAATCCACCGGGTAAAGTGGAAACTATCATGTCTGATATTGATAATATTATCAATGTAGAATTTTCACAATAATATTTTAAATCCAAATAATATAAGTACAGTAAAGATCAATTAAATATATTAGAGACAATTTGTTTGAATACCCTTACAACTGTAACGTATAAGTCAGGCATACGGCTAATGACTACGTATGCTAAGTTAAATTAAATATCACAAGACACAAATTAAGACGTAACATAATCGTAACTCAACACACATTAGTTATACATAAGTACAAAAAAACCAACAAAATCGCCGATTTGGCGGCTTCTGATTGGTCGACTGTCTTGACACGTATCTGCCAATTTTCCTAAAGTTTTACTCAAATATCCATTTTGTACCCGTTCGTTGATAAGAATGTCTTTAAAATGTGGGTAATATGTTTTTTTTATACTTCATTTAACATTGATTGATTGATCACGGACAGATACATATAATCCATAAACCATAAAACTCATAAGTAGTCAGTAGATTTACAATAGAATTTATTTAGAACATAAAAATGTATCATTATATATTATATGATCTAAGGTATATGGACCTAAATAAACTTACAGTACAGATAACAATGGTACGAGTATAGGGTTATAAATTTGCGGTGATAGTGGTATCAAAACGTTATCACTAATCAGTGGACCTCAAATTGTGTTGAACATTTGAACTTTACTGTTGAAGTTGTTCATAATAATATAATCATAACAAAAACCATAGGCCTATAAAATTTATAGGTCTATGGATCTAGGTGTTTATTTTATCTATGGCCGGTGTACAGAGTTTGCGATCTAGGTGTTTTTATATCTATGGTCGATGGGCAACCATACTATCTTAAATCGTGATGCTACATGATGATCAAGGTGTATTGTATCAATACACCTTGATGATGATTCGTAATAATAGATAACTGCTATCAAACTGTTGACACCGCGGGTGCTTAAAATTAATAATATAGTTTTTGCACCCGTGAAACGTGGAGAACTCAGAAGGAAAACGTCTTGCCGATTGGCCAGTGTCTGGTTGTGAGTGATTGTGCGACGAAGATAGTCGATTACTCGATATTCGAATACTACTGACAAATGACAATTTTTTACAAGTTTACAACTTACTACCTATAGGCTATAATATATTAATAATTATGTCTTTAATAACTACTAACTAGTGGTTACAATATACTCATTACTCAATAGTTCAGACGTTCAGTAGTCACTATTTCACTTGTTAGGTAGCCTGTGAATGTTCGCCGCATAAAAAATTATAGGTATTATATTATTATACCTGTAGTTCTTACTTTTTTTGTTATCTATAGTTGCGTCCTTGAAATTTCTTGTCTTCAACAATTTTTCTCTTGTAGTCTTACGTACGGAGTTCTTGAATAATTTTTATTAAATATTATGCAGTTCATGCAAATCGCTTTAAAATCATAATTCATGTCGATTTTGTGCATTACGAATTTTACTGCTGAAGCTAAATGTTTGAAGCTCACAATTTCCGGGGTTGAAGATCGAATCTCATAAGCAATAATTCACTGTAATTATTACTTTTTACGTAAATAGGCACAACGAATATATTTGTACTACAGTGCTTATAGTTATAATATACTCATATAATAATATTATGTAATATGAAGTTCTGTTTTCGACAATTTTATTCATTAAGTATTTATTTTTATAAATGTTGTAAAAAATCATATCAACCCTTGTTAATTATACATACCTACATAATTATACCAACCTAGTAGATATAGTATATGTAATATTTTTTGTATTCTAGAAGTGTCAAGACACAACATGGACAAATTACGTTTTGATGGACGAGTAGCAATTGTCACTGGAGCTGGTGCAGGTTGGTTAAAGATAATTAATGAACCCATAACAAAATTAAGTTTTATTTTTTTAACATCAATGATTAGGTATTAGTTAATCTGTATTTTGTGTTCCTGGCAGTTTTGATAATTAATGTTACCAGATTACTTACACATATAATTTATATTATATAGGTTCTGAGGATTATTTTTTTATTTTACATTGTTAATTAATAAATTTAATTTGTTACATTTTTGAATTAAACACATTTATTGAGTTGTAACATTTTTACATTTACATTAACAAAATACTAAATAAAATATATTTAAAATGTTTGTTGTTCCTCACTATAATATTATTTTTTTAAATTATGTTTTGATTTTAAGGTTTGGGTAAAGCTTATGCGTTATTATTTGCTGAGCGTGGAGCTTCTGTGGTTGTCAATGATCTTGGAGGTAGTCGATCTGGAGATGGTAGCAGTAGCAAAGCTGCAGATTCTGTTGTAACAGAAATCCGCTCTAAAGGTAATTCAATTACTGTAATTATTTATTTTCCACAAAAACATAATTTATTTAATATATTATCATTAGGTGGAAAAGCTGTACCCAATTATGACTCTGTAGTTGATGGTGATAAACTAGTACAGACTGCACTTGAGAACTTTGGTCGTATTGACATAGTAGTGAATAATGCTGGAATACTAAGAGATAAATCGTTTGCACGAATAAGTGAATCTGACTGGAGTAAGTAATTAATCCAATTAGTTTTACTAAAATGTATTAAAAATTGTTTTCCCCCATAGATTTGGTACATGATGTTCATTTGAAAGGTGCTTTTAAAGTTACTCAAGCTGCATGGCCACATTTTCGTAAACAAAATTATGGTAGAGTTATTGTCACAAGTTCTAATTCTGGTTTATATGGAAATTTTGGACAAGCAAATTACTCGTAATTAATTAAAATAGTATTTAGTTTTACCAAAATGAAAATATATATATATTTTTTAAGGGCTGCCAAATTGGGTCTAGTGGGTCTTTGTAACACTATGGCAATTGAAGGTAGGAAAAATAATATCAACTGTAATGTTATTGTACCAACAGCCGCATCTCGACTCACTGAGGATATTCTACCACCAGGTATTTAAATCATATATTTTAAATATTTAAAAAGCTCGGTTTCAAGTTATGGTTACATAAATACAATTTAATGTTTTCATTAAAATATTCTTTAGATTTCTTTGCCGAATTAAAACCTGAACTAATTGCTCCTGTGGTTGTGTGGCTTTGTCATGAAAACTGTGATGAAAATGGTTCTATCATTGAATCAGCTGCTGGATGGGCTACAAAATGTAAGACTTTAAAAAGTGTTATCGCTAAATCCTTTATTCCATGTAAAAAGCATGGCTAACTAGCTAAGGAAAAAACAATTATAGGTCATTTGGTGAGAGGAACTGGTGCTATACTTAGACACAAGATTACAGACACAGTGGCTCCAGAAAATGTCCGTGATGTTTGGAATCAGTTGACTGATATGTCACGAGCAACTAGACTGGATTCTATTGAAGTAAGCAAATCAATATTTTGGTACTTAAACATTATCACGACTATAGACTGTTAAAATTCCATTATCTCAATTACTGCCTGATGTCATAACTACCAATTTTGATATATCAACTAACCAATTACCAGTATGCATGTTAATTTTATGTAAAGATGTCTTCTCGTTACATTTCCAAAAGATTTCATCTTTAGGAGCCTTTCAGATTTATAGTTTTTTGTTATGACCGCTTTTGCATTCACGCTATCTTGAAACTAAACATTTTTCTTGAAATAATTAGTTAATTCGTAAATATTAACAATTTGTTTTAGTTGTAAATTCCTTAGTCATAATTTAAATTAATAAAAAATAATAAATAGTGAAAATGATTTTGAATGCCAGTTAACCAAACTTTGATCCCTTGAAAATTGACTGACAAGTGTTTCACAGTGAAGACTACAGAAACTTTGATGTTTGCAACTTCTGGCGGTAATTGCAACACTGGTGAAGTGACTGGCAATAGTCGAGATAACATAAAAGTACCAATATTTTTCATATTTATTTATGTAATTAACAAGTAAAATTGTTGATTGTAGGAAGCATCTGCAACTTTACTAGGAGTTTTAGATGAAATCAAATCAGGTCCAGAAGAAACCTTAAATGAAGCTAATGGTGTGTTCAGTTACAATAACCGAGATTCTATTATTTATGCTATTGGAGGTAAATTTTAAATATTAATTATTTCTAACTGTATATTTAAAAAAAATAATATTTTATTCTTAGTTGGAGCAAATGTAAAAGAAGAGAGTGATTTACAATACTTATATGAATCTCATGAAAATTTCTCTACACTACCTACCTATGCAGTTTTACCCAGTCTGATGGCTACTATGAGTAGTAGTTTGATAACTGAGGCAATACCTGGAAAAGAGTTTGATTTATCTCAGGTATAAGTTTTATGTTTGTGATATATTATAATATAACATATAATGTGGATCAATTAATACACTATTGATGCTTTAATTATTATGCTTTTTTCTGGTCAAAATGTAGTGTCTTAAGTTAAGACTCCTAACTATAACTACTCTTCTTGGTTTTTTTCTTGCAGCTTAGATTAGACTAAGTTTTCCAAATGTTAGGATATGTGTTATAATAATTTATTTTTTTATAATGCAATAACCAACTATGGTAATGATTCGGGACCACTTGTAATAAGATAGTTTGAATGAGTATTTAAACATAAAACTTTTTTTTTTCTAAAATTTGCCATCATAAAACCTCCCAAGCGTGCATTTGAATGTTATTCATAATTGTTTCATATATTTTTATAGCCATGAAATTATTAAAGGAAAACAAGAAATTTTAAGTTAGTCCTTGGTACAATACTGAATCTACCTATTTACCTAAATAATATATACATTTTAAGCCATATAGCTAACAAAGTTACTAAATGTTATGTTTTAGTTAAAATATTACATTACTAATTACTATTAATAAAATATTTTTAGTACATTTTTATTAATTATTATGATTTGTATTCCACTTCCAACGCTGTTTTCTATTATTATTAATTACAGATTATAATTTATAGGTTTTGCATGGTGAACAATATTTAGAACTACACAAGGCTTTACCAACTGAAGCTAAACTCACTACTAAAATTTGTATTTCTGATGTTTTGGATAAAGGAAAAAATGCTGTTATTGTTGTTGATGGTACGAGTTTTATTTTTTAAATTTATATTTTCAAATTCTTTAATATATAATATAGGTGCTAGATATTAAGTTCTTAATAATTTCCTTATTAAATACTTTTAGGTAAAACGTATGATGAATCTGGTGATTTGATTATCACATCACAAATATGTACTTTTGTTTTGTCAGCTGGAGGATTTGGTGGGAAACGGGTTTCAAGTGTTATGATTCCAATACTCGATGAACCTAAACGGTCTCCAGATTCTACTGTTACAGAGAAAACTTCTGTAAATCAAGTATTGATTTTTATTTATGCATTACCTTATTTATTTCTCATTATTTTGAATACAAATATTACTAAAATTATTTTGAATTATATTATATTTAATACATTGTTATTAGGCAGCGGTTTATAGATTATCTGGTGATCTAAATCCTTTACACATAGATCCATCATTTGCACTTGCTGCTGGTTATCAAAAACCAATACTTCATGGTTTAGCAACTTTAGGTATGTCAGTAAGACACATACTCAAACAATTTGCTGATAATGATTCAAAACTATTCAAATCACTTAAGGTATTTACATAATAATTTAAAAAAATAATTTGTTGATTTCATTTAATTACATTTACATGAACTACAATGGCTATACATAATATGGTTGAACTTAATAATAATGTATATTTATGAGTTAATCTTTTGTTACATTTTTACTTGATAAAACATGTACATATGTTCATTAAACAGAAGATAGGATTTTAATTTTAAATTATAATTAGCTAACTAGGTTATATAATATTAAAAATATTGCTGCATGTTATAATAATATCAGCATTTTATATAAAATTCCAAATAATTATAATAATAATAAGTTGATTATTGTTGAACTGTAGTGTGTAATATGAAAAAAGGTACTATAAAATTAATGTGCAGAAAAAATGAAACTCGTGTATAGGAGGCATGGAACAAACAACTCATTAATTTACAAACTACATTGACCTCTAGGTGAGATTCAGTAAACCAGTTGTACCAGGCCAAACATTGTGCACATCAATGTGGAGAGAAGGTAACCGCATTCACTTCAAAACTTCTGTATCAGAAACAAACGACACAGTTCTGTCAGGTAATTTTTATTTAAGGTAATGTAATTATTTGTTCTCATATTTATGATATGTATTAATGTTTATTTTATACATAAACATATAATGTATTTATGTCTAGCCGTCTACATTATATTTATTTGGCCTTGACAGTTATATTTAATAATTTAAAACAAATTGTATGTATAGTAGTATACCTTTAATTATGCCACCAATTCAATTACTTAACATATTCACCTATTCAATTTCATGACATATTGACCTATACAATTAATATTTCCATGCAGTTAAAAACAAAATGACTAAAGATTTTTTTTTAAATTATCAACAAATTGTTTAAATAAACACAAAATTATGTTTCATCAAGCTTATCTTATATTTTCTGTTGTTATATTTTTATTATTTTTTACTGTGTTTGGTATTATATTATTTGTAGATTTTGTTTTCACTAGGTGAGTTTCCTGTTTCAGATTTAATCTACAAATGTATAAAAACATTAATTTTTTTCAAGGTCAACACCTAAAATTGATGAATTAAATAAATGAAAGTTTGAAAATATTAATTTTTTTGATTATTTTATTTTAAATAATTACTGGTATATTTTAGGCGCTTACATGGAATTACACGAAGTTAGATTGTCAGCCAAACCACATGTGGTATTGTGCTCTGGGAAAGTCGAAGAACTGCCAAGCGATGCAGTATTCCACGGTATGAAAGAACGCATAGAATCTAATCCAAGCTTATTAAAATCTATAAATGGGGTCTTCGTTTATCACATCACAAAAAGTGGTAAAGTCACAAGTACATGGAGTAAGTGTTGTTTTATTAAAAATACATTGATAACGAAAACACTTGTTCCAATATTAAAATATAAAAATTAATAATTAGCCGCAGATTTGAAGATTGGTAAAATTTATCGTGGAGAACCTGAAAAAGGCATTAAAGCAGATACGACATTGACTATTGATGATTCAGACATGATTGATTTGGTAAGTATCCTATATATAATATTGTTATTATACATTCATAATACTATATATTGTGAAAAAAACTTTACTCAGGCTCTTGGAAAGCTAAATCCTCAGATGGCATTTATGAAAGGTAAATTGAAAATCAAAGGAAACATCATGTTAGCTCAAAAATTAAAAGCGTTAAACACCGAGTCCAAATTGTAAAGGTAATTTTTTTGTTTTGGGAATCCAAGGAATTTAATTTAATATAAGGTTTATGGTGTGGTGTTGAGGGCAGGGATTTCGCCTTGGATTATTATTTTAAGATAAAGTATTGTTGAAAATTGTTTATCTTTTATTTATTTATATGTTTAATGATCTTTTTTATGTAATTTGTTACTTATTGTTTTTATTCCTTTTTTTTTACCAAGCTATATTTATAATAAATAAACGCATTATTTATTAATGGTTATTAATCTCATTCATCACCATTGTTTACTGAATATTTAATTATTAACCCATTATCGCCCAAATTATTTTTTTTTTTAATTTTCAATTCATTTTTGTTGACAACTTCTATAAATACACTCATATTAAAATAAATTTTTTTTTTTAATAGAGCCTATAAACGTTGCCATATGTTAACGCTGGGCACTAATGGGTTAAACTGATCAAATTACCAAGGCTGGGCAAGTTAACTATTTTTTTTTAACTCTTTAAGTTAAGTTAATATAGAAAAATGTAAGTCAAGTTTAAAGTTAAAAGTTAATTAGAAAATAAAAGTAACATAACTTAGTTAAAAATAAGTTACTTTTTTTTTTTTTTAAATAAAATTAATAATTATACCTACCTACTTTTTTTAAAGCTAACATAAAATATAATAATAAGTAATAATATTAATAATGATTAGGTATAAGTTAGGTTATATGTCGTGTATGGAATAGGTACTGAGTAAATTGTTATATTTTTCTTTTATTAATGATGCGGTTACCCCTATAACATTTCCGTCTATAATATAGTTATATAATATTTTCTGTGAATATGCAATATAATAACTTACTATTATTATAAATTATTATTTACTATAATATATTTAATATTTATCGAATTTAATTTAAATAATATGTGGTTTGGGAAAAAATGAACTTAACGTGCCAATAAAATGAATTAACTCGTTAAGTTAGAAGTTACTTCTAAAAAAAAGTAACTTGTTAATTAACTTAGTTAAAAGTAATTTAACTTTAACTTATTAACTCATAAATGCCCAGCCTTGCAAATTATTAATCCTTAACAGTTAACATATTCCTTCAAACTTAAATATATGTGGTTTATACTACAACAATTATATTGAGGTAAATATAAAACATTTTTACTATATTATACCAGGAGAATAAATACACAAAAATAGAAAAATCAATTAATATAATAATTTTGATGTGTTACTTTATTTATGTCCAATAAAATATTAAAATACAATACAATAAGGAAAGATAAACGTGCAGTAGGGCAAGGTGAAACCATGGGGGAATGACGTCAACAATAACATAAAATAAAATAATAAGATAAAAATAAACTATAAAACTTTTAAAAATTAGCTTAATACGCTTTGTTAATTAAAAAAAACTATTATGTCTATATACGCCTAGGTAAATAATAATGAAAAAAAAAATAATCATTTCAATAATATAAGTGGAAACAGCTTTTTGATGATTAAATATTACTTTATTTATATTTATATGTATTGATTTTGTGATTATTTCGACACCAAAAACATGATCAACCTGTGAAAAATAAACAAATTGTTAAAAAAAAAAAACCATAAATAAGCTAAATTTAAAATTATATTTTTATTACAGACACATAGGTACCAACTTATATTTGTGGTATATAAATATGTGATATTTTAAGCAGTCGCCCCATTTTTATGTTTAAATTATACATGTCATCAATTAATTCTTCTTTTTTTTTTTAAGTGAAGATAAAGACGATATTTTCAAATACTTTATTTTTCAAAATGTTTAATGAGCATCTTCATTAATCAACATTGGTTTTTCAAATGACAACCATAATGTCTTGATGCAAATTGTGAATTAGATGATTTTTTTGAAAATTATGACATATTGTAATCGAAATTTAAGCAAAAAGTTTCAGAGTTATTCTACTTTAAAAACTAAGGATAATAGTCTGTTAAGAGGATGTCACACCTGCTTGTGTTGTCCTAATGTACAACATACCAAAAACTGTTTTGCACGGGAAAACTTTCATCTTTCTGTGTTTGTAGTAGTGGCTCCAAAATGTCTGAACATATAGGGTGGAAAATTATCTATGCAACAGCGTGCCCATAGATAACATAAATATAATAAAAGTTTTTTGCTACTAAACATTTTGTTTTTTTCATTTATTCATGAAAAATGATTGGATAGTGCAATTAAAAAAAAGCACGGATAAAGTTCTTCTTTACGTGTTGTGAAAATTTGGTAGTTCTACAACAAATATGGTGCGAGAAAAGTTGTCTTGCCAAAACAGTTTTTTCTATGTTGTATATTTGTAAAACGGAGACAACACATGCGGGTGTGACATCTTCTTAAATACTTTGTAAATGGATATGAGCTCGATAATTATAACTAAGTATGCAACATAAAATATTTGATAATAATTACTATCAAAACAAAAGTAAATAATATCCTTTTAGTAGACTATTATGCTTGGTATTTTAAATTAATATCTCTGGAAATTTTTGTTCAAATTTAAAATACAAAACGTCGACATTTTTAGAAAAATCATTTGGTTCATAATTTGTGTTGAAAAAGGTTGGTTTTCATTTGAAAAACAAATGTTGGTTAAATAATAAATATTGTGAAAAATCTAAGAATTTGTATATGCATGATTTAAATATAAAAATGGGTTGTGCATAGTTAAAAAATAACCTTGTATATTTTCAATACAATATGATTAGAAACATCAAACATAAACATTTTATTTAATAATTTAAATATTTATTATTAAATATAAGTTATCATATTTAACATGTTTAAATGTATACATTAACATGTATATTCTATACTCAAGGTAAAATTGTTTTAGTCATTTGAAATAAATTTGAAAATTTTATATTAAGAAACAATCTTTTTTCATAATTCTTATTCAAAGTTTATTTTTTTTGGTACATACCTCAAGTTGATAGTTTTGGCAGCTAACAGCCGATTACATTCGGCTGAGTCTGGTAATGGCAATGTTACAAATTGTGTTTCTGTTTCATTCTCGTTGAATTCAAACTTATATATTTTCGGATTCACCTTCATATCACCAAATGGTCCTTTAACTACTAGATAATGGACAGACATAGGTGTGGGGATTTTGGTTTTCAGAATCAGCTATTTACAGATGATCAGCATGACGACGACATAATTGAGGGCGTAAGGGAAACAGGAATGAATAAAAAAAAAAAAAAAAATCGATTAGTATATTCAGATGGTACAACGAATAACCTGCAAAAATAATCCTGAAATATTAGTAGTAAAATTTGATTATTTAGTAAATTTTTTTAAAAGTATATTAGTCCGAATGCACCTGAAAAACAAAACTCAACCCAAATTATTATACACAGTGCTTCCAAATGTTAGCATAACTTACCAGGACAAGAAAAAAAATAAAAGCAATTTAGTATATTTCTGACTAATGACTTACCAAAGCTTACCCTTTATACAAATAAAAATGAATTTAAGAAAAAAATACAATTACAAGTTTTTAATAAATATGTTTATATTAACCTAGCAAGAATAATTAACAAGAATCCGTAAAGTTTTACTTTGAGAACGTCGTAAAAAACAAAAACTGTTTATACAAAAAAATCCTGCGATCTGATCCATATTGGCGTCTTTAATTGATGTTTCAGCCGTTGTTATCTCTTCGATGGTGTTTAGGTAAAATGTGTCTAGACGTGGCGGACGTAGAGAAACGGGCAAAAACAAAAAAATAAACACATTTTATAGATGGCAATATGAATTTTGTCGTGCATGTGCCGATTCAACGATAGATTGATTTGAGAGTCCATACCATGAAGATGATGCCGTTGTAGTAGTAGTAGTACTAGTACTAGAAGTAGTAGTAGTAGTGTGGTCTTGAAAACTGTGAACGTTTATTAATATAACAAAAAATATCTTGTCTCCTGTTTCACAATTATAATTGAATTATCCATGTCACATTGAATATAGTTGAAAACACATCGTCCTTAAACGTTACAGTGATGACTAATGACATCCAAATTTTTGGTGTAACCTAACACTGAAAGGACTGACAACACGTATATGGATACTTGTGGTTGTGTTTTACGCATTTGTGTATATTATGGGTTAATTATTGTTTTTTTTCTTATATTAAATAGAACTTACCTGTTTTTTTCTATGAAACAATGTTATTCAAATTATTATTATATTATTTAAAAAATAGGATAGTGAATACAATACAAAAAATTTAAAAATTAATACATTTTTTTCCTACAAATCTTGCACATAAATTACCTGGTATGACATGTGACGATCAACACTTAACGCTGGGTCTCTTTGCATGTTATTGATGCGGGTTTTGACAACCCACTGAAAATTGAACGCTGAAAATCTGGCAGTCTCATAGTACAATTTGTGTACAAACTCTTCTGTTCGGTATGGTTTTAATTGCAAATCTAAATAATGTGTTTAATCCAATTAAATACATATTGATTTAATTTAAACCCTAGTTGGGCTACTTGGCCTTGTTTAGTTATTTACTACAGCATACTATAATATATATTTTATGATTTACCATTAAATGTTATCTTTTCAAAACTCATCAAGTCAAATATGGTGTCATATAAAAGTTTCTCTTCCTGAAACTTTTGGTCCATAGCATCAAGTGCAGACATGACATCTTTTCCCGTAGTTGATGGGTGAGGGCACACTTTTTCATGTTCAGATGCTTCATGACTGGGTCCACGCCAAGGGCAGCCTATTTTACTGTACCCACATTTTACTGGTCTAAAAAATTAAAGTAAGCAAAATATAAACGTTTATCATAAGCACAATTTATTTCCAACGAATAAAAAACAAAATTTGGCTAACTGCTTACCGTTCCGCACAAAGCTGTTGTTCGTGATGTTGTAATGTGTTACGTGGGAATTCTTTGGCGCAAAACTGACACTCTGATGGCAGTTCACTGACTGCTTTCTCAACAGCCAAGTTACGCGTGGCTGTGTTTTTCGCAATGTCCACACGACAATTGGGACATGTGGCCATTTCATCTCGTAAACGTGCATCAGCCAACAAATGAGCAAAGCATCCAGCGCACATTAAATGTCCATTTGTACACTGTGAACAAAGATAATATAGTTTGTACACACAACTCACATAGCAGATTATTATATCTAAATTCAAAAGTTTAAAACCTGAAACATGAATTTCATTTTTTAGTCTACTCGAATGATAGACAATTGCATATAAACCAAATTACATGGGACCGTATAAGTAAATTAGAGTGTTCATAAAATGTTTTTTTGAAGTACGATTAATGTAAAGGGGTTAAATTATTTATTAATTACTAATGTCAGTTGTTTATACTTACTGACGACTAAAAAACTATAAAAAACTATAAACCTATTAGGTAAACTAGTTAATAGGGCTATGTAAAATTGATTTTCCAAAGCCAATTCCTAAAGATAATATACCCATCCTGAATGGCAAAATAAAGGGGACTCCACAGCTTATCACCCCCGAGTCTTGAGAGATTGAGAAGTTTCAAATTGCTAGTCAATTTTTAAATACCATCGGGGGCTTGCGAGTAGCGGCTAGTTGACTATGAAAGTTTTATTATCTTCGCGCTATCATCATATTGCCATAAATGTGTTGTACTTTGTACAGAAGGTAAAAGAACAGATCGTCGTGTAAGATAAAAAATATAAAATCTTCCAAATATCTAAAATATCAGAAACAAAATATATTATAATATGTTCTATAAAACCTATAAATTATATTATCATTCATTATAATTTATAAATACTAGTAGGTATTCATTGTACAACGATAAAATATATTAGGTTTCACATTCACGACTCCTCGTTAATTCAAAATTCTACAAATATATGTATATAATTATATTCTAAGTAGGCGTGTAGCTAGAATTTTTTAAAGCTATATGTTTTAATTTAATACAACTTTTTTGACGGGTGTTCACACATTTAATATATTTTTGGATTATTCCGGCGAGGAAAGGGGGATGTTTTAACACACAAAACTCCCCCCTCATCATTAATATCCAAACATCAATATTCGTTATTCATTACTATAAGTATGAGAGAACGCTGAAACAGCAGTTGAAAGCATTATTTTTGAAATCCTAGGCCACGGGCACAACAGTAATTATTATAACAGTGCTCACAGAAAATATCCATTAAAAACTCGATTAAAAATGACATTTGAAAATAAAAATGTTATAATATATGTCGAGATATATGTACTGTACATGAATTAAGATATCTTAATTCGTGGTACTATATAACAATCGTTAAATAAATAAACAGTTAATAGGTTACATTGTGATAGTAATCAAACAGTGTTAAAAAAAAATTAAACATGGATTAGCGAGCGACGTCTGTCGCATTGGAATGCCGGAAAAAGTCACTGAAAAATAACAAAATTAAAGTAGGACCTATTGTAATATTAATACAATGATATGCTATATAAGAAAATAAATAATAGTAATCTTATTTTAATATTTTGACATAAATATTATTATAATGATAATTATTAATTAATGATAAAGAACAATTAGAACAAATACCTATAAAAATATCTTTTCTCGTGTGTTTTGACCATAGACGCTAATAGGGGGGGGGGGCTTTAGGGGCTAAGCCCCCCAAAAATGTCCATAGCCCTCCCAAACATTTCCTACATTTTGTTTTTAGCTTATTTAATATTATCAAAGTAAGGCCCTATAGCCCTATTAATCCCCCCCCCCAAATCTCAAACGTTATTTGCGCCTATGGTTTTGACCAACCAGCTAAATCGTGTTAAAAAGTCGCGAATTTTGTTTTAGCGTGTCAGCGTTACAATACACAAAATTAATTATAAACAGTTCGTTTTTTAGTGTCTTTTTCCGAATACCGTTAGTGACTACTAGCCAGTGCTCGACTTGGCAAGATTAAAGTAGGGGACCTCTGTTTACTTTTAAAAGTCCCCATCTCTTGTTAAACGTTATTGAGCCGACGGGGCTATCCCCCACACCCCTTAATACCACTTTTTAAATCATATAAAAAATATTTAGAAAATAATCAATTCAAAAATAGGTACAAGCTAATATTATATTATATAGACGTATTCGAGGACGTATTATAATTTATAGATCCGCTGTAATAAAATAATCCATAGGACAAATTACGATGGTATCTCGCACATTTTGATAAAAATGCAGATTAATGAAGCGTCCCGTGCGTTCCCTTTAAAAATAATAGTAGTGGTACGCTAAAATGTCTGTAAAATTAGTTGGGGTACTCGGTCCCCTGGGCTCCCCCCCCCCCAAGGTCGTGCACAAGACGTTCCGACACATCGCTAACGCGGGGAAACATAATGTCGCGAAATTGGTTTTGGCCCAGTTTTTGGTGGCGGTTGATGCTTTAATGCTTATTATGACTTATAGCGTTATACGGCTGTGCCACTTATACCATATAAATATATAATGAATAATGATTGCATTTTGTTCAGGTAATTAATGTTATATTTTATTAATTGGCAATGTCGAACACTCGCGATGTCAAGTAACGCAAATGTGAAACAGATAACGGAAAGACCCACCCGGCGAACGATGATATCGTCGGCCCAAAAGTGTATTTTTATATTATAATATTAAATTGCACACGGTTTTTACTTTTTAACAATCGCATGCTGCCGAACTTTGTACCGCGGATGTTGGACCACGATTTATCTCGGGAACACGCGCGAAATTATTGACGAACACGGCGCTGCAAGGGCGTCTCGTTTGTATTGGGAAATGCCAAAAAAAGGCCGTCCATCTGGTACAATAATATAACAGTAATATCGTCATCGTGACGCGCAATAATACGGAAACGAACCGTTGAAATGTCGAAATAATATTATAATATTATTTTATTGCAACAACCATCGGAGAAAGGCAATAAACGATATTCGCGCGCGCATAATTTAATGTCGTTGACCCAGGGAATACAGCCGCGGTGGCGGCACGTCGGTCAGCTGGTACGACGACGACGACAACAATAATAATAATAATAATAGTTATAATAATAATAATAACAACAACAACGAGACTGTCTTTTAAAAATAGAACTAGCGACCGTCGGGTGGTCGGGAGTCAGGACGGAGCGTACGAAATCACCAATTCTCACCTGATAGATGGACGACCTGGGCAAGTCCAAGCAGACGGCGCAGCACAGTATGCCTCCCAGCCTGTGCTCCAGCTTGTCCGAAGCGGAGTGCTGCTTGTCCGCGCCACCGCCACCTCGGCCGAAAACTTCGCCACCGCCGCCACCTGATAGCTTGGCCTTTTTTGGGTTCGGTTCGCCGTCGTCTTTGGTAATGGACACATTCTGCTGCTGCTGTTGCTGCTGGCCATCCATGGCCACCGTCATGTTATCCGACTGGCCGCCCGTCTCCACTGCGGCCGTCTGCGCCGAACCTTCGCCGTCGGACATGGTCCGCTTTTCCCGAGTCCCAACTGTTTTCCGAAAAACGGCTCGGACGTAACGAATTGAGTTTGAGCAGACCCAAAGGTTGTGTGTCGAAATAATGACGTTTACTCACTATTTTCAGATCACTACAGTGTTGTACAAACGCGAAACTCGCGCACGGCAGCAAAGGCGAACTCGGAGACGATAAAAATAAATCGCAAGGCAAAGGATAAAAAAAATTGAATACAATAATATTATAACGTTTGACTGGTCCGCGACAAGCCAAAGTGGTACGGGAAAAGGGAGAACGATATAAAAAAAAAAAACCAACAACTGCGCCGTAATAATAAATACAACTTGTCCAGCGGAGTAGCGGACGGGCGGGCGGGCGGCCGAGTCGCCTCAGCTGTTCGATCGGCCTGCGCGCTTCAAGGACGACGTACATGCGCACGCGCGAGGACTTAATCTACGGCCTGCTGTCGGCGATGCGGGCGGGCGGGCAGTGCGCTTCCCTTGGGCGGTGACGGCCATAGACCGTCCGGATGACGTGTACACGTCGCTACGACGCTACACTGCCGCCGCCGCAAGACCGAATGCGGCGGGACTATTGCGGGTATTGATTATTTGATTATCGCCGACGGCGACACGGCGTGCGCGTGCTCGTTGTCCCGGACCGCGGTGCACCATAGAGTAATATTACTCAATGCGGTGCACGAAACGTCGTGGCACCCCAAGGACGGTATATTATTATTATTATTACTTTTTTCTCATAATAATATACTTTCGCAATGTTGCGGGAAGTCCTCCTCCTCTTCGAACGTCGTGCGTAAACGCTCTCTCGACACGCAATTTGCGTTGTAATAATAACGGACCATAATTGTTATTATATTATATTATAATACATTTATACTTGCACTTTGTACTGTTGGTTCACTGGCAGTTCGAACAGTTTTATTCGTGGGACAGTAAACATTTTTCAACCCGCCTACCCCTGAAATATGATACTGAAATAGTGAAATGTAGTTACACCCTTAAGTCATTCAGTGCGACAACTGACAACTGCCCAGTAGGGAGTACCCACTTAACAACTTTTTGTCTGGGACTTTATTTTGTCCCGAAAATTCTCAGTCATACTGCCACTTGCCACTGGATTGGGCTGGGCGAGACCGTTTTCGACCAAAAACGTACCCTTCCCTTTTCGGCCAATTCACTTTTCGACCAAATTTAAAAAAGGTCGATTCCCTTTTCGACCGATTCACTTTTCGACCAAAACAAAAAGTTTTGTAATATGATATGTAAAATAAATAAAATAATTGGTATATAATTTCTGTAAAATTATAGCAATTATAATTTAAAAAATTATTTTAAGTATAAGTTGCATAAAATGTTGTAAAATAAAATATAAAAAAAATTTTAAACATAAGAATACCTATATATTATTAACATTAGTTTAGTGTTAATATGTCACACTGTGTATAATATTTATTATTTTATAAAAAGAATAACATAATAATATACAATTGTTGTCAATAATTATTAAGTCTAATAGTAATGCGTATAATATAATATTAAGAAATAAACTAATAGGTATATAGTTGTTGTTATATAATAGCAAATATTATTGATAATAATTACTATTATATACTTTAGAGTTTAGGTTATACTTACAGAAAATTATTAAAAGTATAAGTTGTATAAAATGTGTAAAATATATAAATAAATATTTATAATATTATAATAATTTAAAGATTTTGTCAATAATCATTAAGTACAATAGTAATATGTATAATATATAAAATAATAAACTGATAAGTATATTATAATTTTTGTAAAATTATGGAAATTATAATTTTAAAAATTATTTAAAGTATAAGTTTCATAAAATGTTGTTTTAATAATGTTCAATATGTACCTATAACATAAAATATAATACATATGGCTATATTAAACTTTTTGTATTGTATAATTTTCAAAACTATATTATATTAGATATTATTATATACTTAATAATTAATGACAACAATTGTATATTATTATGTTATACACACAAAATCCCCCCTTACCACTTTTATATATCACTTACCTTGTTAGTGAATTAGTGAGGTAATTTTTATAATTATTTTAAATCACTTAAAGCAGTAAAAGACTATGTGTGTAGTAAATTGAAATATATTTAAATATTTTGGTATGTTATCATCATTTGGTATGTTTTTACATATCATATTACAAAACTTTTTGTTTTGGTCGAAAAGTGAATCAGCAGAAAAGGGAAGGGTACGATTTTGGTCGAAAAGGGAATCGACGTATTTTTTAAATTTGGTCGAAAAGTGAATCAGCCGAAAAGGGAAGGGTACGATTTTGGTCGAAAAGGGAATCGACCTTTTTTAAATTTGGTCGAAAAGTGAATCGGCCGAAAAGGGAAGGGTACGTTTTTGGTCGAAAACGGCTATGCCCATTGGGCTTTTAGCATTGATTGAATATTTAATCAATGGTATTATTGTCTTATAATAGGTACTATAGGCAGTAGCCAGTTGCCAGTAGGTAGTACTTACCTATCTATCTTTCCGTCTTTTGGAAGTTTTGACTGTTTGTTTGTGTGTGGTCATCATAATGGAATAGATGGTTAGGTTTGGTAAGTGAGCTGAGTCAGACTTCGAAGCTTTGTAATGTGTTTTTTCTTCAGTGAAAATTTTTCACCATACCCTAACAACAATATTACCTTTCTGGGAGGGTAATAAGCATACCTGCTAGAATTTGGCGACCATATACATGGGAACTTCATGTTTTGTTTCTGGACTGGTCCAGGAAAGATTAAGGCATACATAGGCTGGCCTGATGCATGTTTTAAGACTATCCCGTACACTGCCTATTAGGATCAAAAGGGACACTTCCAATTAAATTTCATATTGCTTCCTAATTGCTGCACTAGTCCATAGGTAAAACTAGTGGGGGGAGGGTCTTAGCCCTCCCAAATGAAAAATATTGAAACTTAGAATTTCGTGTTTGGTACTTTTACCCCTCCTCCTTATCATGATTTAATAAGGTAACATTAAATATGTCAGATGGATGATCTTGTATTGCAATGGGGGTTTTTAGGAGGTGATAGAGAGTACTTAAATACATATTTTCAGATACATTTCAAATTTTTAACACCATTGGTGTGCGCATGCGCAATACAACTTACATGTTTTTAAACGGAAACACTATTTTTTTTCTACATATTCGGAAAGATTATTTTTTTTCAAACATTTTTTGTATTAAAAGTTTTTTTTATTTATATAAAACTGACCAAGTTAGATCAAGTCAAAATTTGGATTTATGTATAATATGTGTTTAATGCAATTTTCATTTATAACCACTGGAAATAATAAAATAAGTGCCAAATAAATGTTTAATGGGGGGCGGAGTGGCCGAGCGGACTAAGGTGTCGGTTGTGACACGCACCATCGACGGTTTGAACTCGGTCACGGGCGGCATTTCTTCTGGCAGTCACGGCAGTGGCGCCGAAGACGTACTCTAGGTAGTTCAATTGAACTGGCTAGAAAATTGGGTGGGTGGGTGATGGGTGCCGGGAGGTTGGGTAGCCGGGTAGGTGAGGGTCACCGAGTGGGTAAAATATTAGAGTATAGTCTGTCTGCTATAATTTTATTAAACACACTAATGTAACTAATTTATTGTTTAAGTCCATGCCCACATGAACATGTTGAATGCAACGTTATACAGTATATGGCAATGCATTACGCATAATAATATATTGTGTATTGAATAAATTTAGAGTAATCTAAAAGAAATATTATTCTGTGAATTGTGATATGGTACCTAATACCTATATTAGGTAAATGCATAGCAACACCACCTCAAGTTGGTAGTTGGACGAACTATGTGTAGGTACTTTTAATGTATTTATTTTATATTGAGGATACCCGTGTACAGTGGTATTTACACTTGGTAAACCAATGTATGTGTAGAAAACACCTATATAATAAAATACCTAACCTACACATTTTTTCTCCCTGCATACTCAAAATATATATAATATAGCTAGCTTAATAAAGCTAGAAATGTATTTCACGTGTACCCTTCTTCACAATGTTTGTGTTATAATTTTATCAATTATAATATTGTGGGACCACAAAACCACATCATACATTCTTGGAAGCTAAACATTAGTACAATATACTTTTTTTAAATAGGTACTGAAAAAATATAAAATATATATAATATAAAACACTTAGGTAGTTAGGTATATCGGCGTTTATAATTATTATTGGCAGGCCAAAGAAGGTTAGGTTTAGCCAAAAAAAGTTAGTGCAAATGTACACTCTGCACCCCCCCCCCCCCCCCCAAATTACGCCCCTGATAGGTAGGTAATATAATTTCGTCAATGTTTGGCCTTAGGATATTTAAATTGGTCGATCTAAAGTCTAATGTCTGAATGTATAAACTGACAAAACGTGAATAAAATATAAAAAATAAAATATCTGTTGTTTATAAATATTATATTTTATATTTTTATAGTAGTAGACAGTAGTGTATATGTATAGTACACATGGGTTCAGCCAACCACCGGTAATTAATACTTTTACTAATAAAATAAACATATTATTATGGTCTAATGTACAAACAAACAACATATCACGTGTGCGGTGTGCCTGTAAAATTGAGATATGTTATAATATTATGTTACATATAGCCATATGGGTACTTATGTATTTAATTTTATGTAAATTATATATACATGCCGTGACGACGTTACAAGATTTGTTTACATATTCGTGATTCGTCATATTAGTGACCCTTGTACAGCATGCGTATTATGCTTTATATTCCGTAAACAGAAATCCAAAGAGCATAAACGTTTTCGGCCAAAATTGTACTTTTTTATTTACTCTTACTGCCGATTCACTTTTCAACCAAACCAAAACAATTATATTTAATATTTACTTTATAGTTTGACAGCTTGTGTTAAACATATATACTGAAAATGTTTTAAAAATATAAATTGTACCTATAAGAAATATATTACCTATTCGTCATTAGTTATTGGAGCTCTGCATTTTTATAAACATTGTTTAAAAATTAATATGTCATATACCTACGTCCTACACTCATATTGTATCAATGTGAGTTGTGACAATGTATAATATATGGCATATCAAATAATATATGCGTGGTTTAAATTTATATAGGTATCAACAAAAATATTTGGCTTACATTTTGGTGTAACTATGTGAAACTAATTAACCTATAGTAAAACCATATGTACCTAAAAACACAATTTAAATATTTTAGTGTAGGTAGGTACTAGATACGTATTTACAATTTATATAATAAAGAATAAAGCATATTTTAAATTTTAATGGTCACAAAACTATATAAAAAAAAAAAAACATTTAATTCAATTTTTTAATTCTTATTATTTATCGTTATCATTATTAATAAGTTTTACTTTTTAAATTACAAAATTCAATTTTTTACATACCATATTATTCTAAAGCAAAATATTTTTTAAGAATTTTGATACATATTGAGTAGATAGGTACCTTGCAGTATATACCTATCACAGTATCACCTATACGGCTATACCTTTAGCTTAGTTATTTAGTTTTAAAGTTAAGGCAATCGGAGTAAATGCAGTAAACCAACATTGTGCAACCTGTGTTAGTTATATTAGTTATACATTTATATCAAACCCTGTGTCACTAATCGAAACTTTTAATAAATAACATTTATAACTATAATATAATAATATACTCATTTATTATTATACTCATTAATGAGCAATATTATTATTTTATAATGGTTAATCAGTAATCATACCTGTATACTACCTACCTATATGGTTTGCTATTGTTTAATGCATTATGCATTCATAACTACAACAAATTCATGAAATACTTGGTATTTATAGACTTACATTTTCGGATAATACACTGCAGTATAACTACAGACTATGATATTTCACTGTGTTTAGCTAGCCAGGTAGGTATACTTATATATAATATTACCTACATGTTGAATATACCTATATAATATTATATACACCACACACGTCCATTGTGTGTATAAATCACGTACTTATGAGCTAAAGATAATTTTTTTCACTTGATAACAACCTAAACCTAATACTTTTAAGTGGTTTGCTGTGTACGATGTTAGATACCTAATTATGATAGCTATATGTATAGTAATATATATTATATGTCACATAGGCGCCCAGATATACCATGGCATCACGAGCATATTGCATAAAATATCTATACGTAGCTGGTACCTAACCTACATGATACATTTTATACTGATCAAATGTAATATCAAACCAATTAATATTATATGGGTATGGACTATATCAAAAAATGCAATTTAAAATTATTACATCAGTATGGGTTTAAAACCGTTACTATATAGGTACTTACTAAATATGAAGAAGTCCATAAAACGGATAATGGTGAGGAAATTGGTCTGTTTCATCTGCATATAAATCAAACAATCAAAATATGAACAGTTCATCTGACCGTATCTATATTAGTCAATAATATGACTATAGTAGGAATTTGGTGGATTCCTACGTAATCTAAGTAGGTATAGTATTATTATAGATAGGTATTAATTATTATAGTTTGGTACCTAGCTGTTAAAATCTGGACCATATGAGTTGTGCTGAAACGAAAATAAATACAATTAATATACGGTCTGTTAATTCTCGTTTAAATTTCTAGTCGAGAAACCTAGAAAGTTGTATTATAATGTATACTATTATGTATACACAGAATTGCATTTACCATAGACACGTATAAATGTATATTTTATTCAAACGGAAGTTTACGCGTACATAATAGTTTTTGAATTTTTAAATATTTTTTACGGTTATATTGTTATTTTTATAATGTCTATATTGTATATGTTGTGATAACGCCGATGGTTTGATCTTTGATATTACAAATATTTGAACAAAAATCGGGGAAGTTTCACTTATGCTGTATTATTGTCGGTTTCGAGCATAGGTAGGTACCCATCTATCATTGTCATTGAGTTATAAATGAGTATAGGCCACTTTAATGAATACATTAAATACTTAAATTGGAATTCAATGATAAATCATTGTATGCATGACAACGATTCTGAGCAGAGTCAGCCTATATTCCTAAGAATATTTGAATATTTGATTATATATTTTTATAATACATTAGTAATATTTATTTTTCTATTAGTAATATACGGTAGGTTGAATCAATTTTTTCCAAAAAATAAAAAAATGATATCTTTATTATAATAATAGCTATAGTGATATTAGCAATTATCATAATGTAATTTCATATAATATTGGTATGGGCTTTGGCTATTATAAAATTATTAGTTATTACTTATTATAATATATTAATATTTATAATCAATATACCGACAACCGACCGCGACGTACCATTTTTCAACAAATATTTATATACCTAACTATTATATACGCCATAATCAAATTTTCAAAACAGCGTCAAAAATTAACTATTAGGTAAAATATAGCTTCAATAAAGTTTTTAAATGTCGTAAAATACACATCATTTAAAATACATGGGAAGAATAATTAATTAAATAATTAATTAATAAGTAATAAACTAATAACTATAGTCTTTGACTACATAATATATTTAGAAATTCCAAAAACCAGAATTTAAATAAATGCTTAATTAGCATTCAAATTGGCCATTGGGTGAGCATGCAATCCACGATAAGTTTTTGTTCTCAGATTACTTATAACAAAACATATTACATATAGCTTAGCTTTTAAAGTAGTCCGTAGACAAGATATTTTGGTAAACGTATAAACATACCAGTGGTGTATTTACGGGGGGGTCCAAGGGGTCCGGACCCCCCACCATTGACTCGTGTTTCGTACATGTTAAATGTTGTGTTTTTACATGATTAAGAAAAACAAATTTTATCATACGATACGGAAGCTTCAGTAATCAACATTTTCAATTAATACCGTGATTTTTTTTATCAGTTTGGTACCGAAAATGGTTGAAAAATACTGAGCTCATTTTTTAATTCAAATATTTTGTAGTTTTGTACATTGCCAGTATCTACAGCCACTCCAGAGAGATCTTTTTCAACCTTAAAAAGTTATCTAAGATCAACTATGAATGAAGTAATGTATTTTAAGAAATATTTTTATAAAAGTTATGCTATAACATAACTATATATTAGATTCTGATCGGAGCAATGAAGCTAGTGGTTTTACAATGGTGTTTATTTTTTTTATCCTGTATACAAAATTTCTACTAGAAGGAGTGCTTCGATTTCAATATGTAGTACCTTATCTTTTAGCAAATTGAATCAAGATGGTACGTTAGAGAATCATTTTTTGATTTTCTCAATTATAATTTATTTATACCCACTTTTTTAAAATTTGTTTTGTGTATATTTAATAATTAAAAACTCAAAAATTTCAAATCGTCTTATACATATGGTATATTTATTTAATAAAGGGTAATTTGATGGTTAGGGGGGCTTTGCCCCCCGCAGTTCGGTTTTGTAAAAATTATCTAGACCCTCCCCATGACAAACTCCTAAATACGCCACTGGCGTAGACAAGGGAGGACGTGGGGGTCAGATTCCCCCCATTGGCTTTTTATTACCTTAGTCAAAAGTTTTGAAAGGGTGGGGATTTTCCAATTCTCTATTCCTATTTAGATGTCGTTTTCTTTTTTTGATCCTCCCCTTTCAGAAATCACGTCTACGCGACTACGCCACTGAAACATACCTACCTATATATATAACAATTTACCTACATCGTAATTTCTTTATTCAACAAGTACAAGTGTTTATTTCCACACCACCCTTTGCTCAAAAACGACAAAATTGGAATATTGAACTATTTAAATCCGTTTAAATGCATGAGGGATTAGGTGGTACCTACACATGGGGGGTTTTTTATTGTGGTATCCCCGTTCAGGCCTAATCAACACTTACAAATAAAGAGTCAATTATCTATCCACATTTTCACCACAAAATATTAACTGTTAAGTGCTAATGATCAATGGACAATGGTGAATACGTTTTTGTCATTAAAGTAACTATACATATATAGGTACTGCAGGGTGTAACAGCTAACAGGAAGACCTGACAGATGAAAGAACTTTTGTTCTAATTAATATTTAAAAAGGTGGGTAAGTGGATGTCGCTCTGCTGTACAGTAGGTTACAAGTGGGTCACTGTATAATGGATAGTATTAAATTTGAATTCAATGATAATAATATCACTGTATAAGAAAAACGATTCTGAGCGGAGACCAGTGGCGTACATTCAAATTTTGCTCGGGGGGGGGGGGGGGGGGGGAGGAGTACTTTTATCAAACTAGCATTACACGTATAAATATTAATAGGCAAAATAACAAAACAAATACAAAGATTTATATACTCATATGGTAGTTAAATACTATTTAATAAGCGCATAGTATATGTACAGAGTAAATTATATATTATATATATTATAATATTATTAATTATTTATAATAAGAATTTTAGTATCCTTATTTATTGGATAGTTCAACCAGCACTTCATCAGGAGTGATTGAATCATTTTTGTTGATCGATTGCATAGCTAGACCATTAAGTCTTTCCTATTAAAGTTAATTACAACATTAATTCATTTTCCAACGGCAGAATCAGAGGGTCAGTATCCATGGTTATTTTGTTCAAAACAAAAAATTGGCTGTGAATATTGCAAAGAAATTGGTAAATTAAAGACAGTTAAGAAGAGAGGTGTTGAAATTAGTGAAGAATGGAGTATGTGTACAGTTGATGAAGGCAATCATCTAAACCAGGTTGGCTAACTTAAGAAATAAAGTAAAAAAACATTCAGACTCATTCGCTCATCAACATGCTTATGAAATAAAAAAAGAAAAAGAATCTGAAAAAATTGTAAAAAATGTTGAGGCAAAGTTACATAAAAACCATGTTAATACTGAGTATATTTTCCGCACTGCATATTACATAGCCAAATATAATAGGCCATTTGATGATCATTTTAAATTAATTGAACTTCAAAAAGCTAATGGAATTTCTTTAGGATCAATTTTACATTCTAGATCTGCTACTACAATTATAGATCATATTGCTACTAAAATGAGAGAACAGTTAGTTAAGAATATTATCGATTGTAGCGCCAAATTTTCAGTACTTGTTGACGAATCCACAACTTTGAATTCAAAGACAAGCATGGTTGTTTATATTAAATCTGCAATATCTAATGATGATCCTATTTTTATGTTTTTGGATCTTGTTGAGCTTGATAATCAATTAGCTGTCAATATTGACATATTGTTGATAAACTACTAGCCTGCCTTCATAAATGTGGCTTTGATGAAACATTTCTTCGGAAAAACTGGGTGTCATTTGTCAGTGATGGGACCAGTGTTCTCCTAGGTAAAAAAAATGGAGTAGCTAAACGCCTTAAAGATAAATATCCTTTGATATTTAGTTGGCATTGTATGAACCACAGACTAGAGTTGGCTGTCAATGATTCAGTAAAAGATGTAACTGCCACAAATCATTATAAAGCATTTTTGGATAGTCTTTATGCTTTATACAACAGATCACCAAAAAATCAAAACGAACTTAAAACGATATGTACTGAACTAGATATGATATTTTTAAAAGTTGGCAGGGTGCTGGATGTTAGATGGGTGGCCAGCAGCTATAGAGCAGTTCAAGCAATTTGGAAAATATTTCCAGCTTTATATAACCACTTATATAATGCTTCAAATGACCCAACTAAAGATAAAAAAACTCAGTCCAAGTATACTGGTTTATATAAAAAATTAGGAAGTCCACAATTTGTTTTAGATTTGGCACTTATGTGTGATATTCTCAAGGAATTGTCTTATTTATCTAATCAATTGCAGAGTCATGCAGTTACATTATTACAATCAGATCAATTAATTAAAAGGACCATTAGAGTATTAGAATCGTTTAAGACTAAAGATGGAGAACATGTTTTAGAAGCAAAGGAAGCTCAAATAATTATGCTTTTCAAAACAATCGGTTTGACCAATAACCAAAAATTAATTTGTATCAACCCAAGTCAATTTATAACAAGTGTATGTAGTAATCTACATTCCCGTTTACTCGACAATAATGAAAATAATACTTTAATATTAAATAATATTCAAATTTTAAACAAAAATACATGGCCAATAGATGTTGATCTAAGACACGGGGAAAATTAAATACAACAATTGGGTCGTAGATTTTTATTAAATACATCTGTACTAGTTCAAGGAATGAGAAACTTTATTCATAACAATACAATGAATGAAGAAATACAGGAATTAAATATACTTAAAAAAACATTTCCAGTTTCTACTGCAGAATGCGAACGGGGATTCAGTTTAATGAATATAATATGTTCTGATCTAAGATCTAAATTGACAATAAAAAATATAGCGAATCTTATGTTTATAAATATAAATGGGCCACCTCTTAGCATATGGAACACAACCAAATATGTTGGAAGCTGGCTGTTGCAGCACAGATCGGCTGATGATAACCGGTCAAGGAAATTGTAGCCATTAGCAGAACAAACAGACAAAAAATCACTGTGGAATATTTTATAAATTATAAATAATAAATAAATAAATTGTCTATAATGGAATCATACATTATTATATATTTAAATACATTTAGATTTTAGAATAATAGGTAAATCTAAGTCAATTGGTATACGGGGGGTGTG
>NC_042494.1:107488890-107489219 GCF_005508785.2 Acyrthosiphon pisum
GATCACATCTATATAATTACCTATCATATGAAGAAAAACCAAGTTAGAAGGAAAGGAAATTACTAATTTACAACAATTATATAAAATAGCCCAAAGTAAATTATGGTTCATTGATACTCAGTAAATCTAACTTCGTACACATTTCCGCTACCCCTAACATATAGAACTTAGCCATCTAGGTATGCTGCACCTGAAGTAAAATCCTGGGACCGCCTATGTTATTAGGTACTAATAAAATAATATAATATAATAAAAAAAAGGTGGATAAGTGGATGTCGCTCTGCTGTACAGTAGGTTACAAGTGGGTCACTGTATAATGGATAGTATTA
>NC_042494.1:107489319-107490427 GCF_005508785.2 Acyrthosiphon pisum
CGTGGCCCTCTCTCGAATTTTCAAGGTCCGCGTGGGGATCACGGACACCGCCGCAACGAGCGGTGCTCTTCGCGCTCGCGTCCCTATCGCCCGGCTAGAGGATTCCAGGGACGTACAACGCTCACAGAGAAAAGAGAACTCTACCCAGATCCCCCGGCGGCTTCTTCGAGTTCATTCTGGTTACCCAGACGAGACAAAAGAGCCCCGAACACTAGGGAGCGGTTCCGCGTCGGGTTCCGGAATACGAACCGGATTCCCTCTCGCCCCAAGGGCGATTCGAAAACGCCTTCGCCCGTGGTACGAGGATCTCTCCCCGGGCTTAGGATCGACTGACTCTTGGACAACGGCTGTTCACAAGAAACCCTTCTCCACGGCAGCCCCCGAGGGCCCCTCTCGAGTATTTGCTACTACCACCAAGATCTGCACCGACGGCGGCTCCAGGCGGTCTCGCGACCTGCCCTTCGACGCACACCGCCGCGCCATCCTACTCGTCGAGGCTTGCCGGGACCGGCCGCCGCGAGCGACGACTGGCCCCACTATGCCGTCGACGGCCGAGTATAGGCACGACGCTCCAGCGCCATCCATTTTCAGAGCTAGTTGCTTCGGCAGGTGAGTTGTTACACACTCCTTAGCGGATTCCGACTTCCATGGCCACCGTCCTGCTGTCATCAGCAACCAACGCCTTTCATGGTCTCTGAATACGCGTCGATTTCGGCGCCTTAACTCGGCGTTCGGTTCATCCCGCAGCGCCAGTTCTGCTTACCAAAAATGGCCCACTAAGCGCCTAGGGTTCCGTCGCCGGCTTCGCACGCGGTTCACGCGGTGTACCAGTAAAGCCCGGCGATCTCACTCATTTATAGTTTGAGAATAGGTTGAGGTCGTTTCGGCCCCAATGTCCTCTAATCATTCGCTTTACCGTATGAGACATCCTCCGTGTTACGAGCGTGTTGTTACCGCGCCGTACAGCGCGGAGTCCCACCGGCGTCCGTACGCCCGCGAACGGGCCGGGACACATCGGCGCCAGCTATCCTGAGGGAAACTTCGGATGGAACCAGCTACTAGATGGATCGATTAGTCTTTCGCCCCTATACCCAGCTCAGACGATCGA
>NC_042494.1:107492264-107494266 GCF_005508785.2 Acyrthosiphon pisum
GGGCACGTACGGTCCTTTCGACGTGTTAACCATCTTCGGTCGACGCTCGGTCGGGGGTCGCGGCGCGCGGGCGGTCGTCGAGCGAGTCGGCGAGCGCACGCGGCCACGGGGTCGGATGAGGCGCGCGCGAGACCGGCGAGTGTCGCCGGTACCGCCGGGCCCGTCTCTAATGATCCTTCCGCAGGTTCACTTACGGAAACCTTGTTACGACTTTTACTTCCTCTAAACGGCCGATTTCGGTCATCTTCGCGATCGCGCGACGACCCAGCCCCCGAGGGGGCCGAATAACGCGCGTCCACTCCGAAGACCTCAATGCGACCGTTCAATCGGTAGTAGCGACGGGCGGTGTGTACAAAGGGCAGGGACGTAATCAACGCGAGCTGATGACTCGCGCTTACTGGGAATTCCTCGTTCACGTGGAAAAATTGCAAGCCACGATCCCTAAGCACGAAGGAGGTTCAGCGGGTTACCCGGAAGCCTGTCGGCCCAGGATTGTTAAACACGCTGATTCCTTCAGTGTAGCGCGCGTGCGGCCCAGAACATCTAAGGGCATCACAGACCTGTTATCGCTCAGTCTCGTGCGGCTATGTTCGTCCGCCGCCTGTCCCTCTAAGAAGAGTTTAAGCTCCTGGGAGCCGGCGGTAGCCCTAGTAACGTATCGTGATCCGCCGGCGACGGCCGCGAACACGGCGCGCTTCACCACGGAGCCCGACGCACGACGGACGCAGGCCGACCGGAGGTTGCCCCCCGGCCGACATACGCCCGCCGAACGCCGGGACGCGGATGGCGCGGCCGCGCCCGACGACCGCCGTGGACGACGGGCGAACGCGTTCGGGGATACCGGGCCGAGCCGACGGGTACGCGAACACTGACGGCCGAAACCGCCAGCGCCGCGCACACGCCGACCCGGGTTTACCCGCCTAGTTAGCAGGACAGAGTCTCGTTCGTTATCGGAATTAACCAGACAGATCGCTCCACCAACTAAGAACGGCCATGCACCACCACCCACCGAATCAAGAAAGAGCTCTCAATCTGTCAATCTTTCCGGTGTCCGGGCCTGGTGAGGTTTCCCGTGTTGAGTCAAATTAAGCCGCAGGCTCCACTCCTGGTGGTGCCCTTCCGTCAATTCCTTTAAGTTTCAACTTTGCAATCATACTTCCCCCGGAACCGAAAAGCTTCGGTTTCCCGGAAGCTGCCCGCCGGGTCGTTAATGAAACGCCGGCGGATCGCTAGCTGGCATCGTTTACAGTTAGAACTAGGGCGGTATCTGATCGCCTTCGAACCTCTAACTTTCGTTCTTGATCATACGAGAACGTACTTGGCAAATGCTTTCGCGTCAGTTCGTCTCGAGACGATCCAAGAATTTCACCTCTAACGTCTCGGTACGAATGCCCCCGCCCGTCTCTGTTGATCATTACCTCCGGTCCCGAAAACCGGCCCGGCGGGACGCGCGGGCGACTGGCGCCCGCGGCCCGGCGGCCCGCGCACGGAAACGCCCCGGAGGGCGATTTCGCGCGCCCGCGAAGGGCGGAGATGCGCGGGACCGAGGTCTTGTTCCATTATTCCATGCGACCAGTATTCAGGGCCTTTTGACGAGACGGCCGTGAAGCCGCCCCGCCAGATTCGAGCCTGCTTTGAGCACTCTAATTTGTTCAAAGTAAACGTGTCGGCCCGCCGACGGCACTCGGTGAAGAGCACCGCGCAGCAAGATTGGAGTAGGCGGCCGCCGTCGTCGAACACCGACGGCCGCGCGACGCGTGGCCGCGCGGCGCGCCGGAAGCACGAGACACGTGTCCGCCTGCCGACAATACGTCCGGCCGACGTGCCGGTAACTAACACCCCGAGACGGCTGACGAGCGCGACGGCGACCGCGCCGACGGGACACGTGGTCCCGCGACACGGCCGGCCGCGACACGACGGACCGCCAGGGTGGTCCGGCACCGTCCAGACACAGATCCGACTACGAGCTTTTTAACCGCAACAACTTTAATATACGCTATTG
>NC_042494.1:107494316-107495338 GCF_005508785.2 Acyrthosiphon pisum
TTTTGTAGTTAAAAATTTATAAAATGTTCAATTTTTGTATCTAAGAATTGAAAATTTAAAACAAGATTCCACGTAAGTAATTAATACTGTTACCAAAAAATCTAAAAAATACATTAACGCAGTTTATTTTTATAGTCATTTTAAGTACAAATTTGGACGAAATTACATATTAAAAACCTAGGATAACTATTTTAGTTATTTTGTTGTGATTGTATAATATTATTCGTGGGTACTTGAAACTTCTAAAGTATACTATTATATATCTATGATAGTACCACGGTTTTTTGTTGATGTATAACGCGTTATAAGTACCTAATAAATATTATGATATGATTAATTTGGAATTTATTATAGGTACCTAATATAATATTATGTCTTATACCTAGACTAACATACCGTCTCCGCTCAGAATCGTTTTTCTTATACAATGATATTATATCATTGAATTCAAATTTAATACCATCCATTATACAGTGACCCACTTGTAACCTACTGTACAGCAGAGCGAAATCCACTTACCCACCTTTTTTACTATGATACAAATTATTATAAAAACATGAACTTTTGGAAAATATCTATCATTAATCATTCGTTATTAAACTAATCATTGCATGGGCGAGTAATAATGATTGCAATAATGAGCAAGGACTGGCAACAAAGAGAAAGTGCTTGCAATGACGACTAACTTCGTGAACACACTGTATATGGTAAATAATAATAAATATAAAATATAAAAGGTTTGACATTGATTTTCATTTTTGAATTTTTTATCGTTGTGACTTTGTTCAGTTATTGGTTAACACTATGACTTATCACATACGAAAATTTTATTACCAGCACAGAATAGAAAAATGCTACCAAAATGCAGTTATGTAGCAAACGTACGACCACCGTTACAACTCTATAGCCACCTTATTTTATACAGTGTCCAGTCCTATGTATTAGTAAGTAGTTCATGGGTCATATTTATATTATTTATACAGACTGCCAGAAAAGCAGAGAAATTAACATACAATTGTAAA
>NC_042494.1:107501110-107501940 GCF_005508785.2 Acyrthosiphon pisum
CCAGATTTATACCAAAAAATCATACAAACAAAATCAATTATTTATCTACTCAAATATTTAATTAATCCTTATTTTTTAATATTTATATTATAATTTGAAAATTTCTTAACTTCTGTAGCACGCACGACACAATATCATTAATATTTAATTTTGTTAAATGATAATAATTTGATATCAATAACTTTTTTTTTTTATGATAATCAATTAATATATTTTTAAAAATTGTTCTTTTTTTCCTTGGTCTTTTTTACCGATTACCATAAGCTGGCGAGCACCCTTTCAATTAAAAACGTATAAATAGTTTATTTATTTATTTATCTGATACGTTGTGTCACTCAATATTTTTCAGAACTGACTATCCACTATAGGTACCTACCCAGTACCCACCCACCACCCCTTTTAGCTGTGAGACAATTGTCTCACAAAAATCCTCTCGCGCCGCCACTGCACCAACGATATTCACTTTCTGATCGAACAAGATTCTGAAGTTGAAAATCGTAGCATTATTTCGACTACTTATCGTGTACACAGACACAAAAAAAATTAAAAAATAAAAAAACACATCATTGTAAAATCAATACATTCATCGTTCCACTCAGAATCTAAAATTTCACTGAATGTTCATATTTTTATTTTCTATACACCATAAAATGTTGAAACATTTTAGTTTTCAATGTTCTAAGTTTTTTTTTTCAATAATCATCAATAAAATTTTATTTGTTTGGTAAAAAGCGTGAAAATTGAATACAAGGCTCCATATGTAATGCTACTTCATCAGTTAGAAATATTAAAAATATATGGGCACAATTTTTATTTTGATAAGCATTTAA
>NC_042494.1:107501990-107503274 GCF_005508785.2 Acyrthosiphon pisum
AAATTGGAAACTGAAATTGTCCGTAAACAGCTCAAAACAAATCAAAATATTTTGAAAATTGTATCATGTATAGAAAATGGAAATATAAACAACCAGTGAAAATTTCATGTATATACGGTCATTCATTTTAAAGTTACACCAAAAACCAAAATCAATTTTCTCGAAAACAGAATTTGCATAAAAATGCCCGTTTTTCCTTAATTTTTCTTTTGTTTTTCACGGCGCTTTTGAAAACTATTGGAACTTTACTTTTGACCCCAAAAAGTACCAACAAGATTCACTTTCCTACCAGAAAAGGTACTGCTGAAGAAAATCCAAGCACTTTTACTGTTCTAAAAGGTGATGACGGACACAAAAAAAAAAAAAAGGTGGGTAAGTGGATGTCGCTCTGCTGTAGGTACAGTAGGTTACAAGTGGGTCACTGTATAATGGATGGTATTAAATTTGAATTCAATGATATAATATCATTGTATACGAAAAACGATTCTGAGCGGAGACGGTATGTCAGTCTATGTATTAGACATAATATTATATTATAGTCTATAGTATTTTAAAAAAATTGATCTATATAATAGGTACATATAATAAATTCCAAATTAATCATATCATAATATCTATTAGGTACTTATAACGCGATATACATCAACAAAAAACCGTGGTACTATCATAGATATATAATAGTATACTTTAGAAATTTCAAGTACCCACGAATAATATTATACAATATACAATCACAACAAAATAACTAAAATAGTTATCCTAGGTTTTTAATATGTAATTTCGTCCAAATTTGTACTTAAAATGACTATAAAAATAAACTGTGTAAATGTATTTTTTAGATTTTTTGGTAACAGAATTAATTACTTACGTGGAATCTTGTTTTAAATTTTCAATTCTTAGATACAAAAATTGAACATTTTATAAATGTTTAACTACAAAATAATTTTTCAAATTAAAATTTGATATTTAAATGCTTATAAAAAAAAACTGTGACTAACGATTTTTAATATTTTTCATCTGCCTTTGAAACAATATACTAGGAGCCTTCTATTAAATTTTCAAGCTTTTTTGATTAACAAATAAAATTTTATTGATATTTTTAGAAAAAAAATTAAAAAAAAAATGAAAACTGACAATGTCCGTAAAGAGCTCAAAATAAGTCAAAATATTTTGAAAATTTTATCGTGTATAGAAAATGGAAATGTAAACATTCAGTCAAAATTTCATGTATCCACGGTCATTTTTTTTAAAGTTACACAAAAACCAAAATCGATTTTCTCGAAA
>NC_042494.1:107503324-107571257 GCF_005508785.2 Acyrthosiphon pisum
AAAACGTATAAATAGTTTATTTATTTATTTATCTGATACGTTGTGTCACTCAATATTTTTCAGAACTGACTATCCACTATAGGTACCTACCCAGTACCCACCCACCACCCCTTTTAGCTGTGAGACAATTGTCTCACAAAAATCCTCTCGCGCCGCCACTGCACCAACGATATTCACTTTCTGATCGAACAAGATTCTGAAGTTGAAAATCGTAGCATTATTTCGACTACTTATCGTGTACACAGACACAAAAAAAATTAAAAAATAAAAAAACACATCATTGTAAAATCAATACATTCATCGTTCCACTCAGAATCTAAAATTTCACTGAATGTTCATATTTTTATTTTCTATACACCATAAAATGTTGAAACATTTTAGTTTTCAATGTTCTAAGGTTTTTTTTTCAATAATCATCAATAAAATTTTATTTGTTTGGTAAAAAGCGTGAAAATTGAATACAAGGCTCCATATGTAATGCTACTTCATCAGTTAGAAATATTAAAAATATATGGGCACAATTTTATTTGATAAGCATTTAAATTTAAAATTTGACATTTATAAAATTTAAAATCAAACAATTATTATGTAGTTATTTAAATTTATCAAATTGATAATGTAGGTAATACCTAATTATTTTGTAGTTAATAATTTATAAAATGTTCAACTTTTATAGCTAAGGATTGAAAATTTAAAACAAGCTTCCATGTAAATAGGCTATATATAAATTAGATTATTCATAATAATATCATCAAATATACTCAGTAATATCACAGGCTGACTAACCGTCTTCTCTCAGAATAGTTTTTCTTATACAATGATATATCATTGAATTCAAATTTAACACCATTCATTACAGTGACTGATTTATAACCTACTGCACAGCATTTTTTTCTATTCTTTCGTTCTCAATGTAAAATACCAATTATGTGTAAAATATAAAAATGTCCTTATCCATGCATGTTCTAATAATAACCAGCGAGATGGGAGAAAGGAGTAAAATATGGAAATGTCTTACTTATAGAGTATAGCATATGAGTAGGTATACAACCTGCAGTGTTGATTGTTTTAAGTAAAGGAAAATTAATTAATTAAATTTATAACATTACTTTAAAGTTTGAACACTTGATATTAAATATAAAATTCACAGTCTTAATATTATTATGGTAAAATAAACAAAATAATTCTATTTGATTAAACATTTAAGTAGCTAGCTTATATATAGCTATTATAGCCTTATAAGCCGACTTAATATAATATAAATTTTCCATATGTGGGTATTTATCGTAGTTTATTTGTCTCTTAAAGTTAATTCCGCCAATGTACTTAACCATTATAAATATGTAAACAATATACACATTATATTATCATTATTATCGTTTTTCAATCATCTTCTTTTGAAATAATGAACTCCTATCATTTTGACAGGGAGTACCAGTTAGGAAATAATGCTGCATCGGGAATTTATGTTCCATAATAAATAATACCTAGGTATATAATATTTGTTTTAATATTTAGTGCTCATTTAAATGTATTATTCAATAGGAATACTTAAATAAGGGGCCAGACCTCATCACTGGCTGAAAGCACAAACTATTGTGGAAGAGTTATCAATCTTATAAAAGTAAATCCTAACGGATTACTACCACTATACGTCTATACCACGTTTATAACTGTGGTCTATACTAAATAAAATATAAACACCATTGAAAATTACTGTAACAAAATAAAATAATATATATATTTAGGTATTATAAATACACCGGGCAATAATAAATGATTGAATAATAAAACAATTATTGTTATAAAAACCAATTGATGATAATATTATAATAATTATCAACATAGCTTTAAGTTTTACAATATAATGTACCACAGGCAATGTCACAAAATTAATTAAATAAAAACTACGCGGATTTAAAATTGTTTAAAAAAATACAATACATCTCTCACTCGTTTTCACACCCACTATTTTTATTTACATAGAAAAATACGCGTGACATAAATAGCGGGCATTTCAAAATCGGAACGTCTATAAATAAAATCTAAGTTATATATTTATTATATTTATGTATAAAAAAGGTATATATTCAGTGCGTTTAACAATAATAAATTAATTTAATTTTTTTATTTTAAACACGTTGAGCTCAATATTGCGATTAAATAGTATACCTTACATATTAATTCCATATTTTGAAAATCATTGGTAATAAATTATTGTTTCTAATAATAATTGCTAATGATACGCATTATGAAGTAGCTTCTTTTTATGTATCTATCAAAAGTACTAAGATATTTTAAACGGTCTGTAAAAATACAAAATATTTTAATTATTGTTGAAAAATTTATAATTTTTTTCACATCTCTATACACAATAGTAATTTGTGTTTGTAATTAAATAACTTTATTACTATTATAAGTTATAATAGTAAGTATTTATTATAATTATTGTTAAAGCCCAAATTAATTTTTCCAAGCTCTTTTTTTTCTTAATTTATTTACACGTTAAATAAGAAGATGCTCAAACATAACATTACTGGAAATTGGAAACAATTATAAAAAAATATAACTTTGTTATTGTTAATCGTTTGGTAATTGATTATAAAAGTCCTTTAATTTTGCTACGACAGAAACGGATTTGGTGACGGCACAAGTGGTGGTGGCAAAGTTGAAGTAGTTGGACCACTGAATGCAGATGGAGCTGTTGGTTGATTGGCAAATGGAGGTTGTGGTGTTAAACCAAATGGATTTGCCATGCCTAAAAATATAGCTTAAGTACAATATGGTAGATATAACCATATAACTGTATAAGACTTTAGACAATACAATTTATATTTATTAGGTTCTATCACATCTAAATTTAAACAACTAAACAGTTAAATTGTGTTATTAATAAATTTATATCATTAATTACAATATGAGAATTGTAATAACCTAATAATTTGACCAACATTGGATATGAATAAAAATTAATAAAAATTATCCTATTATGTAATGATGTAATTACATTATGATAACATTATGGTTAAATTATTTAAAGAAAAATATACATACCAGGCAGTCGAATTTGTGCAACTGGTGCTGGATTAATAGGAGCTGTCACTAGGTTATCCAAATTTACTAAAGCAGAATTTTCCCCTAAGAAACTATGTGGTGTCTTTTTACCAGACGTTGAGGTTTGTGAAGTTCCTAGTAGTTCGTTATTTAAATGGGATAGGTCAAATGGATCCGAGGTAGGTTCTAAATAAAAAAATATAATATAACATTTAACATTAATACTTAAATAACATATACATTTTAAAACATTAAATTAATATTAAAAGAAATCCGATTCTATACATACTTGCTTGTAATGATCGATTTCCTAAAAGAGCAAATTCATCAAATTCTTGATTTGGTTTGCTTAAAGGTTGAGAAATTGTCGCAGGAGCCCAAGGGTCTGGTGGAGCAATTGCTGCAGCTGATGTGTTTTGCGATAACCAAGGATGTGCACCTTAAAAATAATTGTACAGAATTAAATGATTTTATATACCATAGACCAATAATACAATAAGTGTTTATTTTTTACTAACTATTGTTTGCATTTGGCAGTACATGAGTAGAAGAAGTGGCATTTTGTTTTTGTGTAACAGGTGACCAAGGGTCAACAGCTCGGCCCGGCGTTCCGTTATTTAAATCTCCATTAGACCAATTTAAAGGCTGGAATAAAAAATGTCTTAGTTATAGATTGAGTTTTTTAATGTTTAGTACTTAAACGAAAGACAACCGTAAAATTGTTTTTATTATAAATATATTAATGATTATTGGTTGAATAGTACATAATATATAAATATTGAACTATTTTAAATTTATTTCATTTGAATAGCTTTTGTTTGTTATATATATATTATTCACAGCTTAATAACAAATTATAAATTAATATTTTAATATAAATAAAGATTTCTGTTTTTAGTTTATATTACCTGTGGTTGAGTTTTTATTGGCATACCCCATGGGTCTGCTGTTGTTCCTGTTGCACCATTTTGATCTGCATCATTGTCTAGATCAATTCCCAATAGGTCCAACATATTACTGCTCTTGCCACTACTACTATTAGCTCCAGATTCTGAACCACTACTAGCAATATTGTTTGTTATTTAACCCAAATAAACATATTTACTTTTTTTATTTAAATTATAATGAATTTGAATTTACTTGAATTCATTTTCACTTTGAGACAGCGCCAATTTTAACCGCACATCATCGCTACGTCTTTTTTGCTCTTCTTGTTCAGCTTCTTCCCTAGACATAGCCAAAGCTAGTTGTAATTGTAATTCTTCTTCACCAACAGTCTGTGGACGAGCACTTTCTAGTTCCGCTGAAAAATATGTAACATGTATTTTACAAATGAAAATTAATATACGAATAACAACATTATATTGATACTTGATATTTATTGTCTTTACTATAATTATAAAAGCATAAATTGTAATAATAGAATTTTATGTTTTTTTTATCTAAAACAAAGTGTAACAAATTTTTATTTAACCCAATATTAAACTAAACAAATAGATTGTACAATCAATGAATCAAAAGAAAAACACTGGTATTTTTAATAATGTTAAAACCACTACTCAAATTAAAATAATAAAATAGCCGAACAGGAAATAGTAAATAAGTGTTGGGCACTCATCTTGCTATGCTCACCTTGAGAGCCTAGATAGTATTGTGAACATTATACATAATAGAAAAGTAAAATGTATTTGATGAAATGATTCCAAGTAAAGTTCAGTTAAAATTATATTGGATTACATGTCTTTAAACTTGTAAACCTAACTAAAGAATAAAATGGATAGCATTTTAAATCAATTATAGTTACTTGGTGGTTTTTAGTACAAAAAAATAAGGTATCACCCTAGTTAATAATTAAAAAAACAATAAAGTGAAAAAAAATATTATCCTGAATGATTTCATATTAAGTTCTTAATCAATTCTTATATTATCTAAAAGTTCATAAGTTTGGGAAAAAATTCTGTTACACTAAGTTAAACATAAATTGAAACAAAAAATTCCACCATTCTGACCTTTAAACAAATACAATAACAATCAACAAACCTTTAACAGGAGGTCGTGTATCATATAAACCATAGGAATCTCGGAACTACAAAAAATAAATAAACTATTATTTTATGATTTACAAAATTATGCATTTATACTTATAGAACTTATTTTAAACATAAAATAGTACAATGGTTTTAATACTTTCAATATATAATTTTTTTTATTAATTTATTTATTGAAATAAATTTTTTTTATTGAATAGTTATTATTTGTATTTAATAATTTAGAATGGGGGTAAAGTCATGGTAAAGTAGATCACAAAAAAATAAGAACACTTATAGATCTACCTTTTAAATTAAAAGAATTGAACTATTTCAAAATGTATAACTTTAATAATCATAATATTACTATACTAGGTATACTATGGTTTAAAAATAATTTATTGTTATATACAAATACAATCGCTAAGATGTTAATATTTTAATTACCAGTCTCAGAAGTATTATTAAAAGATTATACTACTATTATTATTATTGCACAATTAGAAATTAGTAGATAGTACATGCATTTTTATTGTAAACCATAAAATCTTACGTAATGAACTTACCAATGGATACTTAGGACTTTGTGGAGTTGTCTAACGAAATGTATAGCGTAAAAACAAAAATAAAGAAAATACATAATAACCACCACCATCATTAAATTACTTATATATAATACAAATAAAAAATCTTTACATTTCCATCACTGCCAAAACTAGAAATTTTTTGTGCAGATCGTTCTTTTGCTTTAATTGCACGTGCTCGTTCGGTCTTTAATCGTTCATCATCATCTAATAAAGCTACTAGTTGTGTAGCTGTGTCTCTTACTCTCTGTCCTTTATCTTTATTGTCCTCTATATGTTGAAATGTTTCTAATGTCTTAATAGCAAAACGATTTTCCTTGCATTGTTGGGCAACCTTAAAAAAAACATTTATCATTAATAAGATTATAACTAAAAATATGGATTATTTATACTTTTTCACTGCCAGTCTTTATTAAATATTCTAGAAGAATAAGTGCTTTATGAACATGTCGCCAGTTACGTCCATGATCATTAAGTCGTTTCCAAAGAATGGCCATAATTTCAGAAAAGGCAACTACATTATAAGTTAAGTCGGCAATTTCAGCCATTAGCGTACTGCTTGGACCCCACTGATCATTGCTAGTGGCTTCTCGCACTTTTACCTAAAATACAATCTGTGTAAATAATTTTTTATAGACTTGTGCCTAACTTATTTTCTTGTTAAACAAAATACAATTATTTTGGTTTTTATTTTTGAAGCGTGACTACTGACTAATAAGATTTATCATACAATATTCTAGGTCAAAATATTAATGATAATTTATTAGTAAGTATGTCAGATATCAATATATATATAATAAACTAAGTTCATTTAACAGTAGAAACATATATTTATCATGAAAAAATAGAATTTAAAACTATACTAACCTGAGCATCAGAGTAATTATGTGCTATGTTTTTAATATTTCTCCTTAGTCCAGCAACATTAACTTGCATTTCTTCACGCTTCTTCATCTAAAATTCAAAATATATATTAGGTATAGAATATAAAAATGTAGAATATACTATATACATTTTAATTGCAAATTGAGTTTTATTTAAAACATTTATACAATGAAGACAAATTGACAGACATTGATTGTTTTGTTTATTTTAAAGTTAATTTTTAACTAAACCATTAGGAGTATTAAATGTTTATGATTTATATGAATTACACTTTAATTAAAAATTAAAAAAAAACCAATTAAAAACATGTCACGCAAAGTAATTATAAATTATTAATTACAGCAACAGTAACAGGCTTATAACTGTAAATATCAAATAATTTAGATAGGTAAGGTAGATTAATATATACGCCAATTATACGTGCCAACATTAAGTATCTTGAAATGGTGTTAAACTCAGTTAAATCATAGTTAATTAATTGTTATATGCTAAACAATATTTTTATTCATTAATTTCTTAGAAATGTATGCCAATTATTAATAATATAAAAACGTTGAAATATTTAATATACTTATATTTATATTTATTATTGATCTTATTTAAATGTTATCATTCAACTATTCAATTAATTATTTTATATGTCAATGATTTTAAAAATTGGTTAGCATTTATTTTTGCTGTCGAGCTTTTTGTTTTGTATTAAATACAATTGTAACCTAACCTGCCATATGAAAATTTATTGATTATTGAAACCTTAAATTAGTAAAAGAAATGTAAAATTATATGCATACTGTTAGTATTATAACTAATGCAGTACTTATAATGTTAATTTTTTTGGAGCTAAGATTATTAGTACCTAATCGCTTATAAGTAAGTACCAACAAAATTATGTATTTAAAAAATTAAATTTGTTTTTAATATTTTTGTCTTTAAGATACAATGTTTTAATTACCTAACCCAATTTAGAAAGCAAGAACATTAATTAACCTTATAAGTTTTGACACATACTAAGATATAAGGTTCTTTTGATCAGGTAAATAAAATTGGATTAGGTATTTCCATGAACTATTTTTTAGATGTTACTAATATTAGTAATATAGGTATTATCTAAGTTTAAGCTTTTAAGTGTCATTGTTATCTACTAGAAATAGTATTTTTGAAAAATACAAAGTTTGCTTCTATAAATTGTTGATACTGATTAACTTAATTGTCTAAATTATAGTACTAATAAGAAAATAATTATAAGTTTATGTTTAATTTATATATTTTTTAAAAACCAAATTCTTATTTCAAGTTACTATACCTAATTTATTTCATAGAGAAATTGTATAGGCTAGTAGGAATACAAAACAGAAGTTGCATGTTATGGCACATCCTTAAATTTATGAACATGACTACAATCACTTATTTTACAAGTGAAAGTAATGATTCCTACTATTTTTTTTAAATATTATAAAAACAAAGAGATAATTATACAATTAACTATTATTGAACAACTAAAACACTAAAGTGAAATATTTAATATGAATAAGTATACCTAATATGATATATTTCATTCAATATACAATAAAATAGGTTAGGTACCTACTTAATTTGATTAAATGTAATAATCTAAAATATTGAGGAGAATACAAGGATACATTTTACACTTGGGTAATTAATAATTATAATCATATGGTGGTCAAGGCCATAACGAAGGGAAGCATTGGCAGTTAACCCTCTCCCCCTACATTTTTTTAACATTATTATTACTAAGATAGCAAGTTTGCTATCAAGTTAAGAAAAGTTTTATATACCTAAAGCTTCTATTTTTTACTTAAAATTACAGCCTTGATCGTTGATGGTGGTATCTAGTTAGGTATTATTATTGTTTACAATTAGCGTATTATACTTAAGTACAAATAAATAACAATTGTGAAATACCTAACACTGAATGGTTGGGATGAACAATATTGAAATGGAGAATTAACTTTATTAACATTTTAAATGTTATTAACATCAGTCTTAAAATTAAGGTATCTATATGGCGTAATAGCATAGTTCTTTAGATTTATAATCACATCAACAACATATACTAGACATGTAGACAAATACCATTGTACTGAAAACATTGTTGTAATGTAAAAGATAAGCAAATATAATACAAAATTCATCAAGGACACTTAAATTCTTAAAGGAATTTTGACCGAGAATACGAGTTTATCTTTAAAGTGCCTACTTATGGCATAAATAAGGTATGGTTATTAAAATATATAAGCAACCAATCATTAACAACCAACACTTATGCTTTACTCATTATTTCTGACAAATATATAATTGTACAGAGAATTATTAATAATGATTAATATATCAGGTAGACTATTATGACTATAATTTTTAATGTATCTGCTATAATGCTGTATCAATGTAATGCTTTACTCTTTACAGATTAAATAGGATTAGACTAACATGTATTAATATGATAATCAAAGCAGTATTTGTTTTAATTACCTACAAATAAGTACAATACGAGGTTAAAGAAAAATTGTTTATTGAAAGTATTACATTAGATAAGTGACAATTTTAGTGAACGCTGATTAGGTTAAACTCAACTCTAAAGCCAGAGAATAATATGAATACAATTGAATAGAATATATAATACCTATTTAAAAAAAATAAGAAGTTTTAATATGATTTCTGAAGGTAATCAACATTTTTATTATTTGAGAAACGAGCATAGGTATCTACTATAAAAGCATTTCGGTTTTTATTAATTAGGTTTAATTTATAGGTACCTTCCTATGTTAGGTATAACTTATGAATCTTATTTTTTATACATTTGTCTCAAGCAAATGCATTAAATGTTGGGCAATTTAAATTTCAAACAAGGTTGATATGATGACATAAGATATCCCGTGTCTAGGTATGGTGTCGGTTGTGCAAAACACAGAGGTTCAGATTATTGTCGGCAGTAAAGGACAAACATTCACACCTTGTCCGATCAGCTTGACTATTGGTGCTTATATAAGTACAAGTTTAATAGGCACGAATACGCGATTCGTCACGTCTATCAGCGTTAGCCCGGCTTCAGTCTCGGAAAATCCCGGACGAACATTGATACTAGGATTTCTGCGTAGGAGGATGACACACACATCACTGCTAGTTACTCACCTCGATGACAACTGTTGATACCCGGACGCGTTCTCGAGATTGGATCGTGTTTTCCGGTCAGACAACGACGGGCATAATAATAATAATACGGTGTGCGCACACGCCGTTGTGCGTGTGGAATTACAAGAGGAGAACGTCTCGAACACAAAATTATCGCTCGCCGACGAAAAATCGCACCGAAGATAGGCGATTGTTGCGCGAACAGCGGACGATGCGCCGATGCACAATAGCGAATAATACGGATCGACGTCCGCCGCACAGTGACAGATTGAAAATCGCGAATTGTACTATTGTGTGTCCGTTGAGTCTATTATAGTATTATTATTGTGTCGTAAGTACGGCTATTTTGCACATATATATATATATATCGCGTATTCGTGAACGCCTTTGTGTGTGAGCGTTTTGCGCGATCGCCATGTACTGCTGCACACAACACACTTACACACCTACTCGCGCGGTCCGCGGACGTCGTCCTCCTCTTTTTCCGTGTGCGATATTTTGTTATTATTATGAATGAAAGGCGGCGGGAAGAGAGTGCGCCACAGAGGTATCGCCGAGTTGCCACTTAGCGAGCACCGACCACCAATACTACAATAATACTATTTATTATTTACGTCTACTGTCTACTACCACTATGGTATACGATACCGCCCGGTGCACGGTCTTGCCCTCCATGGTTATGTAGTACCGTGTGGCGGTGGTGGTGGTCGCACGTTCAATCACTTCAATCCGTTTCACGGGCAGTCCGGCACGTCCGGGCAACGTAAAATTACCGCGCCCCTTCTCTCCGCCGACCATAATTCTCGCGAAAGCGATCTCTTATCACTTATCACTCCTTGATTCCGCGTTATCAGCTAACTACGGTCGGCCGGTCGGTCTTCGATCTGTATATTAGAACAGTTGTAGGCTGTAGCATTGTGAACGGTGGCTCCTAATGGGACCGTCGCTTTTTTATTAATTTTCATAATTTTAACGTTACAAACTTCATAGTTCCTAGTTCCTTCTTCCTTCTACCAAGTATCGAGCGCAATTGCACATAGCATATTGCATAAACACAAATCACTCGTGTCTGCTACCGAGTACCGGCGTTATTGTACATATCATTTTTTATGGTAAATTTGACAGTTTGGCTATTTCTGTTCTATATATTTAATATATTCGTGTTACAATTTACTATAAGAAAAAATTGTTTAGCTCTTGTAAATTAAACCTATACCTATTATTTCAATTAAAAGTATTAATGCATATTTTAGTTAACTTTAAAAAACCATAGTTAATAAACTATCGAAGCAAAATTTATGATATGACATTTTCAGAAAAAAAGCTTTACCAGAATCTATTAAAAAAAATAGTAGTAACCATTTGAAAAAATTAATTTGATTTTGCTATTGGTTCACCTGCGTGTTTAAAAATGTTAAGGTAAAATAATGAAACATGTCTTTTTTCGTTTTAATGAAATTCTATGATCCATAATTGTTAACAACTCCCACGTACAATGACATAAGATACACCCTGTATAACATATTACTAGCTATAACAGCTAGTTATGACTGGGACTGTAAAATCCTATTAACCTCCAATAATAGAAGGCCCCACATTCAAGAAAGTTCAGAGGAGCAATAAGTATTTTTACCATGAAAATAACATGATTACAACTATAATTACACCAATAATATATCATCATGAAGTATCGATTTATAGTATTCTATAAAATTAGAAATTATCATCAAGTTCAAAAATTACAGTTGAAGATAAATGGTTAAGACATGCTGTCCCTTAATTATAACCCCTTGGTGCTTATTAATGAACGACCATACAGGACAGTGGGCCAGTCTGCCTCTGAGCTATAGTGATAAAGACTACTGAATTTTTTATAATATGTGTATAAACATTTTTGAAAAGTATTAGCATAAATAATATTATTTTTTATTTACAATCTAAAAACCATTTAATTATATACTTATTATTAATTATAAGACATTTTTGATGATTGTAGTTGTTTATATTCATATTATAAAAATTAGTAACAAAGTTATTTTTATGTTTTCTAATAATGCTTTCTCTTATAGTCAAGTAGTGTATTTAAATTTATCAGCTATTTCTAAGTTTATTCAAATAATTATTTTAGTTGACTATATTTGTATTTTTTTTGGCGTATTAATGTTATTATCCACTTTGTTAATTATGTTTTTTTGTCTAGAAAATTAATACTAGAAAAATAAAACATGTTATATTATCCTACATATTTTGAATGTTATCCTCGTAAATTGATGACATTAACGTTTATAATCCAAAATGATGAGGTCTTATTGGGTATGAAAAATCGTGGTATGGGAAAAGGTAAATGGAATGGATTTGGCGGCAAAAAGGAACCCAATGAATCAATTTTTGATGCTGCTAAACGGTGAAAATTTTTTTAAACAGTTATAATTATAAAAATGTTTTTAAATATCTTATCAATATAAATATGCAACACTGTAACAGCAATAATAAAAAATACTAATATTTATTTTCAGGGAGGTAAAAGAAGAATGTGGATTGGATGCCATATCTATGAAAAAAATTGGTTTTATAGATTTTGAGTATGTTGGATCAAATGAAATTTTGGAAGGTCATATATATTTATGTGATAAATTTAAAGGTCACATAGTTGAATCAGATGGTAAAAATAAAATATTTTTGAACCTATACCTCTTACTAAACAAATTAGCAAATTAATTATTTTATTTTAGAAATGGCGCCAATAAAGTGGTTCAAAATTAATCAATTTCCGTTGGACAACATGTGGGTTGATCATAAACTTTGGTTTCCTATGGTATTAAAACAAATTCCATTTAAAGCACATTTTAAGTATTTAGATGATGATACCATCGTGGATAGTACCATCAAATTATTAAGAATTTTCAAAAAGACCAAGGAAATTTGGGTTAATGTTATTGTTAAAAAAGATAACAAAATACTTATTTCTAATAATCTTGAAGAATCTAAAATCTTTAAGCGGCATCAATATGTTAAAAAAGGAGAGTCTTTGGAAAATGCAGCCTTAAGGTGAGTTTGAATAATAGGTGAACATTGATGATACTTTAAATTTGTATTGTTTTAGTTATTTAAAAAGTAATTATGAAATAACTACTGAGGAGGTACCAAAGATAGCTGTTATTAATGTTGAACTCACTGATAACTATTCTATACCATCTATAATTCAAGAAATTCATATGTTTGTTATGGACGTTTCAAAACTAAAAAAATTCACACAATCAAATGGTAAATTTTTAAATTAATTATTCGGGTGGTTTATTAGTTAATGATAGTATAAGAAGAATTATGGTAGGTTTTTTCATAATTTTTAGGCTTTTAGCTATTGTTTTATATTATTAAAGGGGAAAAAAATCAAAATTACATGAATATCAAGTGGGTTAGGGAAAATTAACAACAATTTTATATGATTCATGCCTTCGTGCCTCTACTTCTAGACTTTATATTTTATAGTTTTTACTTTGTGAAATATTAAAATGTTTTTGTTTTGTTTAGATTATCGATGGACCAATATAAACAACGCACAATTTTTTGCAGATAAAAAGTTTTTGTCAACATTATGTAAGATGAAACCATTTAAAGCATATTTTCTTATGGACAATGATGACGTTTTATGTAGCAAATATTACAACAATTAATCAAGTAATTTATTAGCTGAATTTTTATTTACCTCCCTTGAAATTTGAGTTATAACATTATAATATTAATTTTTTGTTTCAGCATCAACTACAGTGTTATAAGCTTACAATTATTTAAACATTTTGGACTTAGATTATTTAAATATATCTTAGATTATTTAGATATATGGACTGCTATTTACATTAGGTTTAGATCGTATTGTGCAGTTTAATTTTTTTTTAAAAGAAAGTAATTATTTGTTTTTGTATCAGAATAGGTCTACATAAATATAGAGGTTATTTGGAATTTGACATTGTTATCTGGCCTCTGGGAATATTGTACAGTAAATTATATGTTTTATAATGATATTTGTGTTACATGAAGGGTTTATCGGAGGTTTTGTTTTTTCCATCAGGCATAAAGCCGATTATTGGTTTTTTAGCGGTCTTCTTTACAAACTGGTTACTGATTTCAAGCCCTGTTTAAAATGCATATTTTGTATAGGAATTTTGTCAATTTTAGGGAAAAAATTCATATTTCTTGATTTTCATAATATTTTTTTTTAAGAAAAATGATTTTTTTTCTTTCTTAAGCTGTGTATTTTAATAATAATATTGAATATGAAACATATTATTTAATTTAGGTATTTATTGTTATTGTCGCCGTCAACTATTAATGTAATGACAACAGCGCAATGCGCATTTAATCTCTATCGCGCTAATATTCCGATGTATTATCTTTTGGAATATATTTTTTAACTATTTTTTCAGCTCAATAAAATGTCAAAACGGAAAACAGTTTTCCGTCATATTTCAAATAATATAAATTTATTTTTCCACAATATTTTATATTTCTTTTAGTGAAAATGAATAACAAAATATTAAATGGTTTTTTTTTTTTAAATTAAATTTTTATAAATATTTATTTGTATATTATATGACATTTTTTCCTTTTTTAGCTCCTATAACTTCTAAGCCCTAGTCATAAGTCATCAACATATTTAATGGATTAATGTGGGCAAAAAACTACAAAATGTATTTAATAAATATCAACTTATTTGATAGGTAATATCATTGAATAATATTTATAATCAATGGTAATATTAAAAATGTACAATAATAATGTTTTCTTAAATTAGCAAGGATTTACTCAAAAAATAATTGTTAAAAGTATCAAAAATAATAATTACTAATTAGCAATATATTTTTATAGACCTAAAACTTTTCAAATTAGATCAATGTCTAACTTAACTTATAAATCAAACAATATTTTAAGTGTTTCAAAAATTTTAACCATAGTAATTTATTTGTTGGGGAAAATGTTATTAACAGTATTGACATCAAAGTATTAAACTAGTTTCCTATTTTTACTTTTGGATATAATAACTTCGTGAAATTTTATATATTATACATAAATTATTATTAACTTGGTTGGTTTTAAATTTTTAATGTAAACATATTAAAATTTTAAATGCAATATATTTTTTGTGAATCCCGGGAAAAAAATCCCCAGACTACAACATTACTCACAACCACATGCAAATGGTTGAACAAATATTTTTTAAGAGGACGCTACACGTAAGTATCTATAATGACCATTTACCACATTATTAATATTTAATTACAAATACGTATATTTTATTATATTATACTATATTATATCATTCAAAAAAATTGTATATAGTAATAATAGAATATTAATGATAGTATAAATAATATTTTATTTTAAATTACGATAATATATTATGTGCAATTCAACCTAACTATATACAAAAATGTGCAAATTATAATATTGTAGTTTAAAATTGAAGTTATAATGAATGAATATAATGTGCCTATTCATGTCTTACCATCACAAATATAGCATATTATATAAATATTTCAAATGATTGATACGTCGAATATGTTATATTAAAATACGTCTAGATTAATATTAATCTAAAATCTTAAAGTTATTCACAATAGATATTTTTATATGCTGATTTTACTGTAGGTAAGTTGGTGCCTCGTGTCTAAATTCAATAGATTATTGTTTGATAATTATTATTATTATTACCTATATTTTTTAATTTGTACAATATTTTTGTACACTTTTTTAACTGTATTATTTGACGTATCGATCATTCGAAATATTTTGATATGCTATATTGCTATATTTGTGATATTTTAAACTATACAATATTATAATTTGCAAATTTTTTAAGTTAAGTTGAATTACATAATATATTATTGTAATTTAAAACAAAATAGTATTTATATTATCATTAATAGTATAATATAATATAATATACGTATTAGTAATTAAATATTAATAATGTGGTGAATGGAAATTATATATACTATTATACTAATTAACGTTTAAAAAATATTTGTTCAACCATTTGCATGTGGTTGTGACTTGTGAGTAATATTGTAGTCTAGGGATTTTTTTTTTCTAGGATTTTTATTCCGATTACCAAAATATGTTTAGGGCAATGACTACTGAGTAATTCCCAGGGTCGGGAATTTTTATTCCGACTACTATTTTTTTATAGGGACTATTATATTTTGTTCTATTATTGAGTATATAACATTATGCCGTATGCCCGTATGTATACCAAAAATGTGTAGGTATCTGATACAATAGTCGTGGTTATATACTATATAGCCATATATAGGGCCATAGGGTCACCCCACGTGTCATTGTTGTCTCAGAAATTGTTTTCCCACGATTATTGTATTCATTCATTCATTTTTTATTGTTTTAATAATGTCTAGTATTATTGTAGTTACGGTTTACTATTTATCATAATTATTAATTTTTTAAATTGTACACTTCTTATTGAAAAATGCATATTTGAAATAGGTGTTTTCTTACAAAATATATCATTAATATGTCAGAATTTTTAATTAATTAAATATTTTTCATTAACTATTAATTATATTTTACTTTATACCTACTTATTTTTTTTTGAAATTTTTTATTGTTTCAAGTAAGTAGTTAAGTTGATCAAATATATGGAATATAATATGCATAAATTATATTTTATTAAAAAAAATTCATATTAAATAATAAATAATATTATATTATTAAATTCAACGTTATTAGTCAATAATAAACTTAATAAAAAATGGGGGGAAAATATCCATTTACCCGATAGGATTACCTTTACATTGTTTTTGTTTTTCATTAGTACGAGTGTACGACAAGTCAATATAATTAATTTCTTGTTCCAACCACCCGTCATTCGTGTTTAAACATTTGAAAGAACATCATTACAGCAATATATTCAGTCTAGCAGTGACTACTATTACAAATATACAATAAATAATTATAAATTAGTTGCTTCTGTTTCATTTGGTTTATGCTTTTTAAATAAAAAAACGTCATGTACAGGTAGAAAAAAATTGTTTTTGCATATTTTGGTAAATAAAATGCATAAGTAATTATTACAGTGCTTCAATCTTTATGACTTAAATATGTTACGGTTAGCACTTAGCGAAGCGACATCGTTTTTGTTTTGAACTGTTCAACTATTGCTAATTTTTGTAGCATGGAGCCGTATAAGATTTTTGCTTTAGTTTTTTATTATTATTTTTAGATTTTTGAGTACCATAAGTCGTAAGTTTATTACTATTTAAAAGTAGGTTAACATTGAAATGCATAGATAGTAGACATAATAAAAATATGTTTTTATATTTTTTAAGTATTTGATCAACAGATTCAACATACCATGACAAAATAGATCTATTTTGTCATGCAACATCTTATTTAGATATTATATCTTTAATCGTGGTTGCACGACGGCCCATATCGGATCACAGTGCTGATCACAGAGCGGCGTCGAATGTTCTTATCAATTCTGACAAAAAGTCGCGTTTTACTAGCGCCCTCTACAACTACTATTAAGTTACGGTAACCAAACCGGGTTACCTAGCCACGGTGGAGCGCTAGTATGTCGCGACTTTTTATGTATGGATACTATGTATGTATTTATGTAACTTGATAAGAACATTTGGTGCCGTCATATTATTGCTCGTTGTGCAACCATAGTATCTTTATCCGTGCCTACTTTCCAGTCCTGTTAACTGTTTATCTTATAGTCCGTGACTGATGTCGATCTAATTTCACTGTCCATCACAGAATAGTTTCGCCAATAATTCTATATAATTAATATATTAAATATAGAGTACTATAATTTATATAGTTACTATATAATATATTATACTTATTTTGGAGTTAGTTCATAATAATTTATAATACATCGTAATATACATGAAAAAATAATAGGTACATTATATTATAATATGCAAAACGCACAACTACATCCTTAGCATAATGTGATCCAAGGTTTATTACAATATTATTAACTTTCACTCTTTCGATCGTCTAGTTCAATTACTGTATACCACGGTTTAAGATATATACAACTGTTAATCCCTTAATTATTGCTATCAGACGAACCTATGATTAATGAATTAATAATTATATGATAGTATTATTGTTACGGGTGAATAAATTATAATGTGGTATATTATTTTTTTTAATTTTAATTCGTGGAAATTAGAACATTACGATTCTACCACAAAATAAATTATAAGAAAATTATTCTGTTACTCTTCCTTGACCTGGGATTATAAAAAAATAATTAATTCATAATATATTGTTTATATATAGGCAGACCGCCGGAAAGCAGAGAAATCATATACAATTGTAAAGTATAAGTGAAGGCCTACTATTTTTTTATATCTCAAAAAAGATTAAAGATAATCATATTTTGACCAACATGCCGTTAAAAGGATTAAACATATTAGAATTTTCTGGTCTGGCGCCAGTACCTTTTGTTGGAACGATACTATCTGATTTTGGAGCAAATGTGACTGTAATACAGAAAGTGAGTACATCACCTAAAGCAATATTATTGTAATGTAATTTTACTATCCCAAAAAAGATTCTGATATTTAATTAGGCAGAGGTACATTTAATATTTGAAAGACTATTTTTGTTTGTTTTGTAGAGAAGTGCTATTTTGGAATTTACAAGCTTTTTAAATGGTGGTAAAAAGTCCATAAGTATCAATTTAAAACATCCTGAAGGTGTTGAGATTACACAAAAATTAATTATTAATGCCGACATTGTACTTGAACCTTATAGACCCGGTAAGAACAGCTAATTAATCATAGCTACAATCTTAAAGGATATAATAAAGCCATTAAATAATTCATATCAATATATTACAATTAATTATTAAATGTATAAATGTATAAGGTGTAATGGAAAAACTGGGATTAGGCCCCGATGTAATGATTGCCAAAAATCCTCGTTTAATATATGCTCGATTGAATGGGTATGGTTCACATGGACAATATGCAAAGAGAGCTGGACATGATATAAATTATTTAGCCATGTCAGGTTGGTTTAAGTTTTTCTTTTTAAAAACTACAAATGTACTACATTAACTTCTTCAATTTTTTTTTTTTTTTAATTTTTAGGTTTGTTGTCATTGTATGGTTCAAAGAATTCAAAACCTGTTCCTCCCGTAAATTTTTCTGAATTTGCGGGCGGTAGTATGGTATGCGTAATGGGAATTTTAATGGCAGTCATAGAAAGATACAAAAGTGGAAAAGGTCAGGTGGTCGACGCCAACATAACTGAAGGAATTTCTTATGTCGGAAGTTGGTTGATGTGTTCACAAGAATCAATGATTTGGGGGAAATCAAAGGGACAAAATTTGTTTGTAAACTTTTTGAAATTAAATAGATGATAAGGTGTAATATGATTATTATTCATCACTATAATTAGACTGGATGGAGGAATGCACTTCTATGATACATACGAAACCAAAGATGGTAAATGGATGGCTGTCGGTGCAATAGAACCAGCATTTTATCAAGAGTTCATCAAAGGACTAGGATTGAACATCAATGACATTGAACAGATGGATAATTTTGAGGGTAATAGAGTAATTATTGCAAACAAATTTAAAGAAAAAACAAGAGAAGAATGGTGCAATGTAAGTAACACAATATTTTTACACATTTTATTGTAATGTTTTAAATATAAATCTTATTGATTTTAGATTTTTGATTCAAAAGATGCTTGTGTAACTCCTGTGTTAGAACTGGATGAAGTTGACCAGCATCCTCATAACGCAAGTAGAAATTCATACATCAGGAAAGATAATATTGTGCTGCCCGTTCCAGCACCAAAATTAAGTGTTACTCCTGGTGTTTCAAGTTCAAATAAACCAACTGTGGTTTGTGGACAGAATACAAGGGAAATACTTGAAAGTATTGGATATACACAAATAGAAATCAATAAACTATTTGAAAATAAGACTATATTTCAAGACTCAAAATCCAGGTTATAGTTGGGTATCATAGTTTTTGCAAGGTGGTTATGTGAGTTTTTGTGTGTTAAACGGTTTTATTTTCTGTGTTTGTACATCATGTTATGTTAAGTTTTAATACAAATATAAAAAATTTAGTATTTTTTATACAAACATTTTTGGTTATATGACAATCTTATATAATAATATTTATATTCATTTGCAAAATAATCATTATCTGGAACAATTTTTTGTTCAGTTCTGTTTGTTAAAATAAACTCTCTTTTATTAGTTCACACCTACACCTAATATAAAAAAAATTGGTCAAAATTTGGATTTAAGTATAACATTTTTATAAGATACCAAAAATAAAACAATTTTTCCCGGTTTTGAGGGAAGCATAACTCATAAGGATAATCTGACCCGTTTTCCAGATTTTCCATGACATCTGACCAATAATTTCACTTTTTTCATTTTAGGCATCAAAATATTAAAATTGTATTGATTAGTTTTTGTTCTGATATAACATTTTATTGAATAAGATGACATTATCAGTATTACCTATTTATTTATAATATAATAATATATACATTTTTAAAATAGAAAATAATATATGACTTAGGAACAAAACAAAGACGTAGGTAAATATTTTTGAAAAATATAGGGACACTTTTCCACACGTGAATTATATAAAATTATATAACACTATGTTTAAACTAACATTATTTAAAAATTGATTATACTGTATTGACAAATACTGTAACGATGAATAGGTACTGTATATTATCTTTAAAGTTTTATTATAAATGCTGCAGCTAAACATTTTCAAAGAGACAATTTGTAAATTTCTGAACTAGGTATAGTGAAATACAGACATACAGTGAATGAACATAACTTTTGGACTAAGTTCAACCTGAAAAAATGTCCAAATATTAAAAAATTAAAATAAATATCATTGCAAAACCAATAGATCCGATCCTTTTCTTAATTCAGAATCTAAAAATAAATAGAGATTTAAAAGTGACTTTGTAAATGACAACTATACTTTATAGTTTATAGGTTATAATTTATAGTAGATTATTGTCTTATTATATTGAAATGGACTAAATTTTGCACACATGGCAGTATGGTACTTCTATGTAATATTTTATATTGCTAAAAATGTTTAACATTTTTTACATTTTTTTAAGAAATATAAAATTATATTTTAGATAAAGGTTAAAGGATAAAGCCTATAGGTTACACGTGTAACCGTATATGGATATCAGCAAACTATTATTTTAACTGTAGATTAATATTAAAATATTTAGAATATTTATTATTATATTATAATTATAATTCAAACTAATTACTAATTGATTATATTACACATTTTCAGATAATTTGTTTTTAGGAGGACACTATACCCGTATAAAACTTAATAAAAAGTCACAGATATATCTATAAGTATTATTATATATATCTGTGTAAAAAGTACAAAAATTCAAACATATTTTAAGTTATAACACATTATCTATTGATTATATGAAAAAGAGATTTGTTCAACAAACTCAAACCAAGCTAAATACCCATGAATGTGTTTTTGAATGTAGGTATTCCTCATTTCTTATTTGTCTTAAATTATTTATATAAAAATAATAATAATAGCGTGGGAGTGTGGGACATAATTGATATTAAGGTTTCAAAAAAAAAAATATCTTAAATAACTTATTAATTTTTTTTGGCAGAAATAGGAATATAACTTTTGGCGGTAAACGGTTACGCCCACAGGTATATAATGTTCCTAGCTGAATAACCCGGCGTTTATATTATATTTTAATTTTTGGCCATCCCACCCTTGAGTTTCGCTTATGGTAATGTGAACCGTATATTATCAGGTAGGCAATCTACATCTACCCAAGCCCGGATTAAAACATTTTGAGGCCCAGGGACCAGTTTTAAATGAAGCCCTTGTACGAAAAAAAATATATTAATGTATAATATTATGGGCAGGACCCGTTTGGACCAATTTTTCTAAAACACAACTCGTTTGGACCAATTTTGAAGACCCGTTTGGACTAGTTTTATACAACTCGTTTGGACCAGCATTTTCCTTCCCATTTTATTTTTAACAGGCTTAGGACTGTCTTTGGCATGGTTAAAAATGCTGCTTCTAATTTTCCAATATTAATGTTTTTTTTTTATAATAATATTTATTTATGATTACTTTGTCTTAAAGATAAAAATATAAATAAGTACAATATAAAATGTGTTGAATTATTAGTTTTTCAAATACGAGTCGACTGAACTACGAAAAAGTTTGTTTTTATGAACTATTTAAATTCGAGCTGCTTGAAACATTTGTCCAATAATCTTCAAGTACAAATTGAGTTATCTGACCGTTTTTATATTGTGTCCATCGTGCGTGTAGTATGTTGTGTTTTTTAAGTGTACCTATCATTTCTTTGTATATTAACTTTATTATTTGAAATTGATGATATTTTGAGCATAGTTTGAATTTTGAAATCTTTAAGAACGTCAATTACTTGGAAAATGTTTGGACGGGGCATATAAAATTGTGAATTATAATGAGAGTGAAACGATTCAGGACCATTTGTTGTGCGTGGTGAATTTGAAGGTTCTGCTGCCCAAATAGTAGGATGAAAATCTGCATCTTCTGATATGTAATAATTCAAAACATAGTCAGCAAAGTGAGTAACGTGTTCGATATTGGGAGCAATAAACATCAATTGTGCATACCCATTACCCATCTCCAACTTCAGATGGTGGTAAAAAAGCTAACCCATAAAAATATCTTAAGCAATTTCCATCTTCTGAGTTTTCTTCTTTGTATTTATTATGTAAATAATGATAATAATGTTTTTGAATTTTACGATAAAAACTTTGGCTTTAATGAAAAAAGCAGCACACAATTTTACAATTTGGAAATATATTTAAAACAGCACAATGTGCAGGTTTTTCAAAATCTGCATGGAAATTTTTTACATCTAGTTTTTTCCCAGCTAAATTTTTACATAATAATTTTATTTCATTCCACATATATTGGCACATTTCTAAGTTTTTGAATGGAAGTAAACAATAAATTACAGGAATGTAAAATTTATTTACACACATGAATTGTATACAGCAGAAAAAGGAACGACTCTAGTTTAGCAACCTATCGATTTAAAAAAAATTTTTTTTTTCCAAAATGTGTGTTTTAGGGTGCTTTATAAGAATGTAAAAAAAAATAAGCCCGGACAAACTTAGTTTTGAAGTTATTGATCAAAAACTTCAAAAACGTCCTTTTTTCGTTACGCGTTTTTTTTTAAAAAAAAAATATTTAAAATTGAATATTTTTAGATTTTTTTTTTTTCGAAATGTGTGGTTTTTAACGCTTAATAGATTGGTAAAATCAAAACTTACCTAACATACTTACTTTTGAAGTTTTTGCACGTAAACATTGAAAAATACCATTTTCAAAATTAATAATAAATCCTTTCTAAAATTAGCTGAAAATCAGTTTTTTTAATATTTTTTTTTTTAAAATATATACAATTTTAGATGGAAACGTTTTTAGTGAAGTCAGAATTGTGCTATCTGGCTTAGTTTTAGAGTTACAGGTATTAAAAGTTGCCTTATTTATGAAAAAATGTAATACAGGTAAACAGGTAGTTACAATTTTATTTATAAAACTTAAGAAGGTAGGTACAATTTTAATTTAAAAAAGTCATTTTCCTCGTCGTCGTCGGAACCCGAATCAGAATTATTTCTGTGTCGTAAGTTTGCCCATTTGGGTCATACACTTGTGCCGCAAGTTTGAAAAATTCAACCAAAGGGTTTAGGCCCGAAGAACGACAAACCTTTAGGAACATATATTTGGCCAAATAACCTGCATAAAAATTTTTTTCCTGGAGTACTGTGTCATGGAAGCTTTAGCATGACGCCACATTCCTTCGACGTTATTGGTGTGTGCGCCATTTTCCGGGTTCTTAAACTCTATGGAATGGTTAACTGTCAAATGACTATACCCTTCGTCTTTTAAACAGTTATAACTCTAAAAACATTGAACCCATTGAAATTTAACACAGTTGAGTTAAATCAATTAAAACACGAACTTACCTTACAACAATCACTGATTATTAACGTTCCTGGCAAAATCCATTCTTTAATAATAGTGAGTAACGTGTCTTTGTCACGCTTCTCTACCGGTACGAGAAAACAACGACCCGTTTCGCGTTCAACTCCACCAAATACCCACTGGCCTTCAACGCGATGTCCTCTGTGGTATTTTCGCCTTCCGAATTTGGATTCATCAATTTCAACAATTAACCCCGGTCCACCTACATACAGAGTATTTTTTAAATTGCATTTTTGTTGCACCGAGTCACCGAGCGGGGTCACTCGCTCGCTGCACTCACTCGGACAATTAAAAACGAAAATATCCCCCGACTTGCTGTGCAACACCTCCCCAAGTGGGTCACAGGGTTAAGGAAATTGCATTTTTATTGCACCGAGTCACCGAGCGGGGTCACTCGGACAATTAAAAACGAAAATATCCCCCGGCTTGCTGTGCAACACCTCCCCAAGCGGGTCACAGGGTTAAGAAAATTGCATTTTTGTTGCAAAAAATACATACATCAACAACAAACCGTGATACTATCATAGATATATAATAGTATACTTTAGAAGTTTCAAGTACCCACGAATAATATTATACAATCACAACAAAATAACTAAAATAGTTATTCTATGTTTTTTTATATGTAATTTCGTCCAAATTTGAATTTAAAATGAGTATAAAAATAAACTGTGCTTATGTATTTTTTTAGATTTTTCGGTAACAGAATTAACTACTTTTGTGGAATCTTGTTTTAAATTTTCAATCCTTAGATATAAAAGTTGACCAATTTATAAATTTTACCACAAAATAATTATTGAATCTTAAATTTGATACATTTTGTCAAAATTCAATTTTGAAATGCTCACAAAAAAAAATTGTGCCATTGTATTTTTAATATTTTTCAACTGCTATTGTAACAATACATCAGGAGGCTTGCATTAAATTTTTAAACTTTTTGACCCAACAGATAAAACTTTATTGATATTTATAGAAAAAAAAAACTAAAATTGAAAACTGAGAATGTCCGTAAACAGCTCAAAAAAAGTCAAATTATTTTCAAAATTTTATCGTGTATAAAAAATGCTAATATAAACATTCAGTGAAATTTTAAAATATCTACAATCATTCGTTTTTTTAATAATAATATAATAAGAAAATTTTCTCATGAGAAATCGAGCGAATATCAAATGTTGTAAAAATATGAATTTCAAACGCTCATAAATATTTAATTTGACTTTCTTGTATACATTTGTTTTTTGATAAAGGTAGACAATATTATGAGGAATCTTGTACTACATTTTCAACTCTTAAGCCCCGTTCACACGATCAAATAATTTGTCAAATATTTATTTTACGTTTGTCAAACTCCAAATATTTTAGAACCATTTCTAAAATATTTGAAGTTTGACATACATCAAATATTTGACAAATTATTTGATCGTGTGAACGGGGCTTTAGATTTAAAAATAAAAACTTTTAAGAATTCTTAACCCAAAATAATTTGCTAAATTTCGTGATTTTTACATATTTTGTCAATTTTTGAACTTTAAATGCTAATAAAAAAAACTGTGACTAAGGATTTTTAATTTTTTTCATCTACCTTTGAAACAATATAATAAGAACCTTGCATTAAATTTTCAAGTATTTTTACTCAACAAATAAAGTTTTATTGGCATTCATAGAAAAAAAAACTAATAATATTGGAAACTGAAAATGTCCCTAAATAGTTTAAAACAAATCAAAATATTTTGAAAATGTTATCATGTATAGAAAATGGAAATATAAACAACCAGTGAAAATTTTCATGTATCTACGGTTATTTGTAACTTTACACCAAAAACCAAAATCAATTTTCTAGAAAACAGATTTTGCGTAAAAATTCCCGTTTTTCCTTAATTTTTATTTTATTTTTCACGGCGCTGTTGAACTACTGGAAAATTTTACTTTTGACCCCCCCTAAGTACCAACTAGATTCACTTTCCTATCAGAAAAGATACTGCTGAAGAAAATCCAAGAATTTTTACTATCCTTAAGGTGATGACAGGCACAAAAAAAAAAAAAAACATACATCATTGTAAAATCAATACGTTATCGTTATAATATAATATCGTTTCACTCAGAATCTAAAAGCAAACTGCAATACTCCAGATTCTTAAACAGAAAATACCATTCACAATAATTAGGTCATATCAAAGAATGATAATACAGAGGGTACTAGGTTATCAATTTTCAAGTCTATACAAAAAAATAAAATTGCTGAGTTAAAATCATAAAAAAAAAAAAATGAAAGGGTAGTGGTGTAGGTGCTTGCAGGAAAATGAATTTTAAAAAACAAAAAATAAATGTCGAAATAATTATACAGTATTGAAAACCTCATAAACTCTTATAAAATAATATTTTGTTATATTTTAAATACATTTTATAATTTGTTGTGGTAAAAAAATCATTAATTAAAGCTGGCTCTATTTAAGTTTTTAATTACCTATACTGGTACAACTCTAGCTGACAGTCTTTAAGGCGGTGTTAAAAACTATGATAATCATTTAATGCCTAATTTCCTGTCCTATCCTAACCTAACCAAATTAATAATATTTCAATATTTTCTTTCATTGTTATGTTTACAATATCGAATACCTGTATATTTAGTAGTTAAAGATTATTGCAAAGCTCACGACCAGTGATGATAGTCGTCTATCATCACTATAGCTTCAACTAACCATAGGTTTACCTAACTAACCTTCTTATGACTTATTAGGACACTTTGAATAAAAAGATTCTGAGTTGGTTGCCGAACTTAAGTGTTTGATTATCAAGTTGATCTTTTGATTGCTGATACCTTAAGCTTATAGATCAATTAATACTATGGATGGAGCCATACCCATCTCACTCGTGTAAACAATTTAAAGCACATATAATATGCCACGAGTCTGACATTTGTATGGATACATATCAATTTACATAAATATGAGACTTTCTCTTTGCGTACGTATTTTTTGAAATTATAACTTGCCACCCCCCCCCCTCCCTAACCAAGACTCTGGAGCTGCCCCTGTATGGAAGGAAGTGTGCATTGCGGCAATGGGCCTAAACGGCCTCTGAAACTGATAAAAAAAAATAACACGAATTACATATGAGTTATGACTGGACATTCCAGGCAGGGATAGGGTGGGACACCGGTCACAAAGTTGTACGCATAGACAATGCCGTATATAAGGAGGGGTCCAGACCCCCCCGAAATTTTTTAAATATTTTATTTTTTAACAAATATCAAAACCGAAATTCAATAAAATTACAATATACATGTTTAAAGTATTTGGTTTTTAATTATTGCTTAGTCTTGGGCAAACAGGAGTAAATTTGTTTTAAAACATGGTACTATACTGCTATACCATTAATCCACGTAATTAAATACATCAAAATGTCGAAAGGCTTTAGGTTTTAGTGATTTTATATCAATAATGTTAATTAATGGTAATGTCTATAACCATTATATTTGGTATTGAAAACTAAAAATTAATGTTCAATGATACATTTTTCCTTATAATTAAACTTTTAAACATCACTAGTTCATATGAAAATGGAATTGAACCTTTACATCCAATAAACGAACTAAAACCAAATAGTTCTGTTTAATTTTAGTAACTGTTACCTAAGGGAACACTTTATTACTCATTACTCTGTAAACATTTTACAATTCTGTTTGTGGGACGTTCAACAAGACTAATGGATCATCCGATCATAAATTCCTATTACTTAAAATTTTTTTAAATCATGTATTTTGCGCATGCGCATTAAAACTTCATTTTTTTAAAATAGTAACCCCTATTTTGAATATTATTTTTGGGTTGATCGATATTTTTCAAGTAATTTTGATCCATCAACTTGTGTTCTAAACCCAAAATTGACGGAATTAGAGCTAGGTATAATTTTTAAAAATATTATTAAATTCAGTTTTATTTTATTTTAATTGTACGTACCTATTGTTTCTTTTTTACTATGATACAAATTATTATAAAAACATGAACTTTTGGAAAATATCTATCATTAATCATTCGTTATTAAACTAATCATTGCATGGGCGAGTAATAATGATTGCAATAATGAGCAAAGACTGGCAACAAAGAGAAAGTGCTTGCAATGACGACTAACTTCGTGAACACACTGTATATGGTAAATAATAATAAATATAAAATATAAAAGGTTTGACATTGATTTTCATTTTTGAATTTTTTATCGTTGTGACTTTGTTCAGTTATTGGTTAACACTATGACTTATCACATACGAAAATTTTATTACCAGCACAGAATAGAAAAATGCTACCAAAATGCAGTTATGTAGCAAACGTACGACCACCGTACAACTCTATAGCCACCTTATTTTATACAGTGTCCAGTCCTATGTATTAGTAAGTAGTTCATGGTTTATAATTTATATTATTTATACAGACTGCCAGAAAAGCAGAGAAATTACATACAATTGTAAAGTATAAGTGAGAGCCTACTATTTTTTTTATATCTCTAGAAAAATTAAAGAGAATCATTCAATAGTTTATTCAGATTATTATAATTTTATACCAATATGCCATTAAAAGGATTAAATATATTAGAATTTTTCGGTCTGGCACCAGTAACTTTTGTTGGAACTGTATTATCTGATTTGGAGAAAATGTGACTATTATACAAAGGTGAGTACTTTTCCTAAAGCAATATTATTGTATTGTAACTTTACCATCACAAAAAAAGATATGAAGATATTACTAGGTAGATGCGTCATTTAATATTTTTTAAAACTAATTTTGTTTGTTTTTTTAGAGAAGTGTTATTATGGAATTTACAAACTTTTTAAATGGTGGCAATAAGTATCAATTTAAAACACCCTGAAGTTGTTGAGATTATATAGAAATTAATCATTAATGCTGACATTGTACTTGAACCTTATAGACCAGGCAAGAACAGCTAAATAATCTTAACTACACATTTCAATAACGCCATCAAACAATTCATATTAAAACATAACAATTAATTATTAAATTTATAAAGTGTAATAAATAAAGTAATCATAACGCAAGTAGATATACATACATGAGGAAAGATAATATTGTGCTGCCTGTTCCATCACCAAAAATAAGTGTTACTCCTTGTGATTCAAGTTCAAATAAACCAACTGTGGTTTGTGGATAGAATATAATAGGGAAATATTTGAAAGTATTGGACATACACAAAAGAAATAAAAAAACTATTTGAAAATAAGACTATATTTCAAGACTCAAAATCAAGGTTATAGTTGGGTATCAAAGTTTTTGCAGGGTGGTTATGTAAGCTTTTGTCATCATGTTTTTATATACTAAATGGTTTTATTTTCTGTAATCGTACATTATGTAAAGTTAAAATACAAAAAATAAAAGAGTTAGCATTTTTAATACAAACACTTTTGGTTATACAACCATCTTATATATTTATATTCATTTGCAAAATAATCATTATTATTTGGAACAAATTGTTGATCAGTTCTGTTTCTGAAATTCATCAACTCTCTTTTATTTGTCCATACACCTAACAAAAAAAAAAATAAATAAATAAATAAAAAAATAGGGGTATATTTGGATATAAATATATATTTTTTTACTATTAATAACATAGTAAAAATAAATCCATATAAGCACATACCTGAAGACAGTCCAGCCATAAAAGCTGCACCCAGACAAGATACTTCGGTTCTGTTACTGTTTTTCATTCTTACGACTGTAGTTGATGTGACATTGGCAATTGTTTGACAGATGTAATCATTCCGAGACACACCACCATCAACCCTAAACATTAATAGGTACAATTTTAAATGAGTTACCAACTAATAGGTATTATGGGAGTACATATTTTGTATATTATATATAGTGTTGGGTAAATAACTTTTGAAAAGTTATAAAAATATGTTAGTTGTTACATTAAATATTTTTATTTAAATAATATTTGCGTTACCAGACATTATTTTTATCACGTTACTTTACTTTTTTTCAAAAAGTAGGAAGTTACAAATAACGTTACTTAAAAAAAAAATAATTACAAAATCAGTCCATAATGGATAATTAGTAGGTAGTAGATAATGATAATGATAATGACTTTGTTATACATACACAAAATGTTAAAGTATTAATTCTTGGGGTGTTTAAAAATATTGTTGATTATTATTTAATACTTATTATAAAAACTTTTGGAATCGTAAATAAATTTTATGATTTTTAATTTTTTTCGAATATCCTAGCCCCTAGTTTTTTTCATTCATTATTTATTTTAATAACTTGAAAAATATCACGTTACTCCATAGAAATTACATTTAAAAAGTAATTTTGTTACAATTGCGTTAATTTAAATAAAATATAATGAAATTACTACGGCGTTACTGCAAAAGTAATTGTGTTATAGTAATTTGTAATTTGCGTTACGTTATTACCCAACACTGATTATATAAAATAAAACCTTTAAGTAATAACAGGTAATTAAATATTTTGATATTAATTAAACAAACATTACCATAAAGTATTTAATACCATTTGTGGCATTTCATTGTGATAATTATCTAGTATTTTTTTAATTCTAAATGCAAAAGACTCCAAAATAGATACTGCCATATCAGATTTTGTAGTACACGTTGTAACACCAATAAAACTGTAATCTTTTCTTACTGATTTGGATGGCTGAAAAATAATTTTTGTTATATAATTACAATAATTTGGTACTAAATCGCAGAATCAAGTAACCACCTCAGATTCAGGTAATACAAATAATAAATTGTTGGTTGAAAATTCATTTCCTTGCTTCAACATATTTAATTCTTTTGGATTATTGAATCCACCTAGATCAAAGATAAAAAATAGTGTTATTTTTTCACATATTATATTTAAGTTTCCACAAATACACTTTTTACCAATGGACTTTGCAAGTTGAATTAATGATCCACAATTGTAATCAACTGCCTCCAATGAAAAACAAATATCTTCATTAAATGCCCAACCAACCAATGGAAAATATCCTATTATTAAAAATTTGTTTTAACGTTAGTTACATATTAAATATTTCTAAAATAGATAATTCAAAATAAGTGCTGATTGATTATTACAATTGCCAGATAATTTGTTTTTAAGTTGATATAAAACTTATTAATATAAATATTATAAACTAATGTTAATAATAATAAAAAAGATAATAAAAAATATATGATATTCTATCTGACCTAAACATACTTCCGGTAATGAACCACAATTTATATCTAGAAACATTCCGGTTCCAATTGTAACTTTAGCTGTATACTTCGAGAAAGAACCTGTTCCGTACAGTGATGCTGATTGGTCAGCAAGCTATATTATTATAATATTATAGGTTTTATTAATAATAAGAAATAATAATTTATAATTTGGCAGTTAAATATTTATACAGAGAAGTTAACTCACTGAGGATGCAATGGTAATATTGGAGATTTTGCAAGTTATATTGTTGTCTGTTAGGTACTTTAAAATGTTTGAATCACAAATACTTGGAAGTATAGTATTTGTGATCCCGAAATATTGAAACATAAGATTAGGCATCCAAGACATGGTGAACAAGTCAAACAATCCAGTGGCACTAGCACACGATACGTCAGTCACGTGCAGTTTACCATTGCTGGCCTGATATAATAGCCAAGTGTCTAATGTGCCAAATTGCACTTCGTTATTTTTCATGTCTTGTCTGAATTTTCGATTATTTTGTAATAACCATAAAAGTTTAGGCAAAATCTGTAACCAATAACCATATATTATTCAATATATAATATAAATAATATACATTAAAAAACATATAATAACATATAAAATTATAATACTTGTATGTTTGAAAATGTAAATGATTTTACAACTTTCAGTTGTTTTGTTGCAAATATTAAATATAATATTTTTGAAATATATTTCACTATCTAAAAATTTTCAAAATATTAATTGAGTTAATAATAATAGTATAATTTTCATTTTATTTTTAAAATTAAATATATACTTATATTTTGTATATATTTATTTAGTATTTAATATTTATAGAAAATAATACTTACTTTGAAGGTTATTGATTTGTTTAACTCTTTAACTATTATATTTGAACGTAAATCTCCCCACGTAATAAAGTTATGATAATGTTCACCGGTTTTTTTATTCCAAGTTATGAATGTGTTCCGTTGTGTAGACAAACCTATGCTTTTTATATTATTGGACTTGAGATCAGCATCTATTAAAAGATACATAAGTTAAACTAAACATCCTCATTTAATGTTTTTTACACATGTACCATGTACTAAATGTATGGTTTATTATCAATAATATATTTTTTTAACTTCTATTATAATCGGTACAATTATTGATACTAAACAAGTAGAAAAGTACCGAAAAAAAATTAAATTACTTTAGTAAGGTTTTTAAGTTTCAAATCATTAATTTGAAATCTTTTTCTTTTGTATGTTGTCAATTATACTGATTATAATAGAAGTTACATAAATATTTTATTGGTAATAAACCATCAATTTAGTATTATGTACAATCTGATGGTATATGTGTAAAAATATACCAAAGTCAAATATTAAATAGCAATTTAGTGTTAATAAAAATTACAATATTATTTATTAGTAATAAGTTATAACCTTTTAATGCAATTTGTAAGACTTGTTTTACACCATTTTGTATTTCATTTGGATTAATTTCTTCCCAGCCTTGAAAAGGTTTTAATATATTAACCTGTAAAAATTAAAAAGTCAATAACCATACTACTACTACTATATAGTTGGGCACATTGCACATGAGAAAAAAAACCTGGCGGTCAATTTTGAATGACTGCATTATTGAAAAAGAATAGGGGTTGGTGAGTACGATGAATCACCCTTTATATAATTATTAATTTTTAATTTTTACTTATAGCCTATAGCTAGGAATAAAAATAAAATATTTTATAATATCTTACAATCAGCATAATACGAATTCAAAATGCTATGCCATTAATATAAAACATAATATACAATTACATACTTTTTGAATACAAGAACCCACAACACGAAAATCCGGTGAAAAAATTTGGCATTTCAAATTAGTTGTGCCTACATCAATAGCAGCAATATAATCCATGACTTAGATCACTTTAATGATGTTCTTTTAAATCTAAATAAAAAAAAAAAAAATTTTTTGAATAATTTTATATAATACATTTTAATAGTTTTCTGTTATACATAATGTAAAACTTAAAATATAAATATTGTAATTGATTCATATAGAAATTAAATAAATAAAACACTTCATCAATATAAACATTGATTATAAATACAAATATTTATAATTAGTATATTTTATAGCCAATCACCAATGATAGTAGGATTTTACTATAGTAATGTGATTTAGTTTGCTAGAATGAAAACGTGAATATAATTTAACATTGAACTTGGAATTTCAATTTAATAGGCTAGGGAAATTTAGCAATTATAGTAATATATTGTATGACGTCCATATTTCGAATAAAATATAAAAGTATACATTTGAAACAAATATTTTTTTGAACATATACATAATATATTCTACCTATAAACATTAAAATTAAATGAGAGATCCAACTATTCCTTTTAATTTGAACTAAAAATTATTATTTACACTAAATAATACTAGATACAGATATAATATTATTCTGTACTTTGCAAAAATAATTGTTATATTATTTCGACAAGTAATATTGCATATAAGTATATCCCTCGTATCATTTCAACATTTAATGTTATTTATTATTCAATAAAAATTAATATTATCTTAAATAGGGCAAAGTAACAATATCTAAATTGATTTACAATAAATTATTATTTCGTACTTTTTGATTGCATCATCAATGATTATATTATTGTGACGCATTACTACCTAAATATTATATATTATTCGCGCCAACGATAAATCTCGCAAAACGTAATACTAGGTAATTATTATAATTTATAATATTATACCAGAATATAAAATTAAAAATTTTATAATATTTTTACACTACAAATTACAATCACCGACAGTAAGTCGATTATCATTATTCTGACAACGTATTAATTATCTGCATAGGTATACAATTGTTTGGTAAGCTGATTCAATTAGTGATCATTCATCTATGACTGCCACATCTTTCAAGACGTACAAAAATAATTTCTCTACAATTTGATGTTATGAGTTATACGCGTTATTTTAGTATATTAATAAATTAAAGGTTAACAGACACATTAATAATACCTAATAATAATATAGAATATATTATTTTATACACTTTTACTAGGTATTATCTAATGAATGAAATAATATTACAATTACTTGATGTATAGTGGAGAAAAAAAAACATGTTTATCCAAGCCCTGATTAAGACATTTTGAGGCCCAAGGGCCAACGTTTTAAAAGAGGCCCTTGTACGAAAAAAAAAAATAATAGTTTATTATATGCATTATGTTTATAATGTATATATTATTTAATATTAGGTACCTATTATAATAAATATATATAGATATTAGGTACTTGGCAATAAATAATGTATCATTTTATTTATAAATTATAATGTATAAGCTTTTTTCTTCGCTAAATAATCATCGGTTTTTTTAAGGTGATCATGCAGTTATAGCCCATAACGAAAAAAGTAATGGACAAATCTGAGGCCCCTAAATAAATTCAAACTATTGAGGCCCGGGGGCCATGGCCTCCTCTGGACCCCCCTTAATTCGGGCTTGTGTATATCAGAGTGACGAATCCTCCTACAAGAGGTAGAAACTTTGACTTAGAAAGTCTAAGAAAAGTCTAACTAAGAACTAAGAAGTTTAATTTTTTATACATTTTATATAATAAAATAAATGTAGTGTAATTTTTTTATGGATGACCAAATTAATACAATTTACCACTTGCATCATATCGTGAAAATGTTTGAAATGTTAAAAAAATTCTGCAATTTGTTGGAATTTTTGTTATTAAAACTAAATTGTAAAAAATCCTGGGACTAGGATCATGAACGCTTACAACATCATAATTAAGAAAATTACGAGCGCCAATTGTTTATGTCTTTGTCTCTGACACGGAATTCCGAAAATCCTAACAGTATTTATCTAGGCTTTCGTCTAATATTAGATCTGATTGACCTATAAAAATATAATCAAAAATAAAGAGAGAATTTTTAGTATTTTTTATAGACTTAATACTTTTGGAATTATAATTCGAAAGGAATTTACAAGTAAACCCATAATCATAATTTTATAAAACAAAATGTTTTTTCTTTCAATGTTTTATTTATTGTAACGAGTGGTAAGCATAAAATCATGCATGCTCAAATATTAATTCGAATCCACAATACAATACCTTGTAGATTGTAGTTTGTAGTTTTGTACATATAGGTACAATAATATTATTGTCATTCGCATACTTTATTAAATATAATCATTACCTAGTTATATACGGAGCATTATACAATTTTATTATGTATCATTCGGGAACAACAATAAAATGTTCGTGGGTGTATCCTCTCTCGAGGTGAAAGATAATTGTTTACCTACTGGCTACTTACATACATTAAACATCGCAATTCATATTATATTATACCAAAGTATAAATTTAATTTATTCTGTGATTAAACTAAATACTAGTGTTTTTTTTCTGTTTGCCGTTTTAACTCGAAATGTAAACATAATATGCTTTATTATACGTAGATATAGCTGTGTAGGTAGGTAGTTAAATACTTAAATAACCAATATAATATTATGCCTTTGGCATCCAATACAATCCCAACTGACTTTCGATTCCCACGTATACGAAGAATAAGTAGGTAGGTACTATACAGCGTGTAACAGATATAACTGATTTTTGGAATAACTTTTATGCTAATCAATATTTAAAATTTTTTTTTTATATATAATTTATAGCCACTTGCGCTACATGTGTAATAAAAAAAATTATTTTTATTTTTTAATACCGAAAATGAAAAATTTCAAATTTGATTTAAAATTTTTTGAATAAATTCAAAATAGCCAATTTGTGAATCTGATAATAAGAACGATTTGGATGGTAAAAACATTTATCTAAATCAAGTAGTTTATCAATATTATTTTGATTAAATTAATTTGGAACACAATAACTTTTTTAAGAATATTATTTTTGGAAATTTGCTAACATGGGTATATTTCTAAAACTATTTACTAATCCTATAATTTTATCAATTTTTGTCATACGTTTAATTAGCATAATTTTTTTTTTCTGTTACACATTCTGTATCATATTTTAAATGTACTTGCAAGGTGGCAAGCAAGAGCATATGTTCCCTCAAACTTATTCCTAAAAAACGAATTGCTCACCCCTCCCCCAATATGTTTATATATGTTACTAGTTGTATTACCCGGAGATAAATAAAAGCTAGATAATAATTATTTTCTTACGTGTAACCAATTGCTGCAAGCAGAAATAAATGAATAATACGTGGTTATAATGTTATATTAGCCGAGTTACCCGTGGTTTCTATTTAAAATAGGTACTATTACGACCCGGCTGGGATAAGTCTACAAAATTTGGTGCCAAACTGCCAAATGCTAATATTTCAAAAACAGTGGCTTTGCATATTATTATGTGTCATTTAGCTGATATAATATGCCGTTTATATATTATTTAACGATCAGCGTTATGTATATATCGTTTCCGTTTTGCGCATTTTAAATATTATCAATTGTTTTTGGTCAAAAATGTTTTTAATGTATAAACCTTAACGATAATATTATGCACCGTAGTCTAAATTACAAAATATAATACGATACAGAAAATGATATTTAATCATAATAACTGTGGTTTTATTTGTACCTGAAAGCTAAACATGGGTGCAAGCCGCAAATAGTATTTGAGATTTGTTGGTGAAGGGCTGAAGATCGGGTCCATACCAGACTCTTTAAGAATCTTCAGGTATTTTGGGGGGCTATTGCCTATTATCTATATATATAAAAATGGAGACAAAAATGTATAACAATTCATCAATCGAGAACGGCTGGTCCGATTTGGCTCAAATTTTTTTTAAGATGTTCGTAACTACCAGGTGAAGGTTTTTACGGAATAAAATTTTAGGAAAATCCACCGGAAAGGTAGGAAACCTCAAATCTGTATGTCAAAAATACAACAGTGGCGCAACAGTGCAATATATAATATTGGTTGCTATTGGTTAATAGGGGATGTTTGTTGATTTCATATAATATAAAAATGAATCGCAGAATGTGTTGCTAAGTGCAATAATTCTACTGTACGTCTTTTAGAGTTAAATCATACACTAACATACAGCACGGGGTCCGCGATCTACCGCAGGTAGATTGCCTACCTGATAATGTACTGCTGTGAATCAGAATTTTTATTCCGGGCAACGGAAAAGTTAAGATTAATTTTGATACCATACACCAAATATTAAATAACGAATTGAACAAAGTTTGAGTCACATATAATTGGTACATTTAATTGGGCAACGAAGTGCACGGGTTCAGCTAGTAGGGTTGTATAATACAACGGCGCCGTTGCGTTGTTATTTTCGCCTATATTTGTAACCAATAGCAACCTTAAATACTAACAAAAAAATATTCTATTTTTCTGAGCCGAAACAAAATTCATGTGTGAACAAACCCACCGCGAGGTTCAACGAATCTATTGATATTATAACTTAAATTAAAAACGGCCCAGACGACTTAATTCAACTCGAAAATATACACCACCAATTGATAGAAGTTTTTACCGGTATTGTAGATAATACCAAATTACCTATACAAATATTAGGAATGGTATATTGAATTATAAATAATTATTACCTTTTTTTTTTTTTCCGAGTTTGAGCCGACGGCGCCGCGGGGACTGCTTTCGCAATGCTTCCGCGATACCGCCATCGTTTATTTGACAAATCGATGCATCAAATAATTATACATACGTGAGGAAATAATTATTACATATAGGCTATAAGTTATAGCCTATAGGTACCCCTCGAATTAAGAATTAGGTATATCTTAATTCATGACTTATGTCTCATACTAACTTTTATCTTGCTAAATATACGCTATTTAGTGGTACTTATCATATTATTTATGAAATAAATCGGGTTTACCAATCTTATCGGTTGATGAAGTTATTATTTTATGACACTGGTATTTATATTAAAAGTTCATAAGTAATTCAATTTTATTTATTTATTTTTAATACTGGGTAATAATATTACTCTAGTGAATCAGTATTAAGTATTGGTGAAAATGGGGGGAGTAGGTGGGGCTGGTAAGCATTCCAAATACTATATTAGCCCCTTAGGGCCTGTTTTACAATCATAGTTTAAACCTCGGTTACGCTTGAACCACTGATTTTACCGGCCGAATTCGGTGGTTTAACCGGAGTTCAACTATTGTAATACGGGCCCTTAATGATTCTCGCTATTTGTGTAATAGTTTTTTTTTTATGATTATTGACAAGGAAATAGACAATAGCTCAAGACGTATCAAAACAGGGTTCAGAACTTCAACGGTTCATAATCGTTTCAATAATCCATGTCCCTATTTCGAAAAAAAGCTGTCAAAAAGTATTGATAATGAAGACATAAGAAATTATTAGAACATATTTTGTTAAACAGAATAGGACAATAATCGTACAAAAATTGTTCTGATATTCATTTTCATAGGTAGGTTAAAAACAAAATACGTGTTTATTTAACCCTATAAGCATTTTTTTGTAATAATCTAAAGAAATAATATTATTGAATCGTGTAACAGATGCATACATATTTAATACAAAATTATATTACTGTTTGTAGATGACTGTACTACGTCTTAGATGCATGTTAAAAATATCAACAACCTCAAATTTTAATTAATTTACGCCTACAGTAGTTATTACTACTGACCATATAGAATAACTCTTGTCTTTAATGGAGATAATAATATAATACGAACTTAAAATAATATTCTACGCAACGTTGTACAACCATTTATTATAATTTTTATTTATGGTTAAAAATAGATATTTATCGAATCTTTGCAGTGCGTATTGCGTACCTATTATATTATTATAGAGTATATTAAGTATTGAAAAACATAATATACAGAGCGTTTTTTTCTGGATTCTGGGTATAGGACACGATATAGGTACATATAAAACTTATAAGTACATGCAATTCGTGATATAGGGCACGTCCTGTATGATTGTATACACTATACACTACACAAGTGGTAAACAAAAAGAAACGTTAGGCGTGATGAATAATTAGTCCAAAATCGAAGTGTTCATAAAAATACGTAGAAATTGGTAATCGTGGGAGGTGTGGGCGGTTATCACAAAAAAAAAAATTCGAAATTGTACTATGTTTGTCTTAGCAAGATCTATAATATGACTAAATCGTAGTCTAGTGTCTAGATCAGCCACATCACTACAATTACTGTACCGACCGCACTAACAAGGATTTACTTACGATACCAATATTTCCGTAAGCGGTATTCGATACAAAGTCAATTAAAAGGTAATATCGAATGACTTTCAGCCGAGAGGCAACAGCGGTGGTAAATACGCAATGTTTCGAGTTTGGCCGATTTATTACGTGTCCTGTGACTTGGGCACATTTGTTTACGAGTAGGTACTACCTATATAAAGGTATAATATACAGGTATAGCAGCCACTCGGGGTGGTCGCGTTTATTACGAGAAAGAACGTACTCTGATGCTGTTAACGCCGCCACCGACCCTTCGATGATCGTCCGCCACCGGTGTCTTCTCACGCGGAAGTCATTGCCGGACGCGAAACGAGACCGTCGGCGAAAGATAAATCATAATAAAGACAACAGACGATATAATATTATTGTTTGTTACGTCGATGACTGTAGGTGTCTCCGTGCAAAGGCGATTTCACGATGGTCAGAATAACGCGGCCGAAGCGAAAACTGTGAGCGACCGTCGTATCGGGCCAATCTTAGACTCGGTGTAAACGTCGACCGAACCGCCCGGAGGAGTAGAAAACATAATACCGTAAGGCGCGTTGAGGTGTGTACAAGCGTGGAGGAAAATTTCGGAAATTTTTCGTCAGACGTCGTCTACGTACAATATTATTATTATTATTAAAATAAAAACATAAATTATTATTGTCCGCGAAAATCGCAGATAACTGATAAGCGTGGTGGACGACGGCGGTGGTCGTCGTCGTCGACCGACGTTGTCACCGTTATCACTTATCAGTTGTAGCGTTTGCAGTGCGTGCACCAACGCGGTCCGAGACTTCACTCGGCTCGCGTAATATTTTATTTTCACAGTCGTATTAATATTGTCGTCATTCATTATCACATACGATAGTACGATACTTGCGTGCACGCTCGGCAGCCTGGACCCCTGTGCGCAATCTAATATAATATACATTTTTTAGTTTTTCTTTTTTTTTCGTACTTATTTATGTTTTAATGTTTTCCAAATCCGCGAATTACTAGCTCTTTCCGAATACCGTAGACCTTGCGTCGCCCGGTTGAACGCTCTTCGTCGACCTCCGTCGTTGCCGTAGCCGCAGCTCTTACGATCATTTTGCATCCGCCGCAGTTTCGAGTCCGCGCGACGCGTTCGGCAGCAGCCCTCGGACGACCACACGGTAAGTGTTTGGCTTGACGGCGGCGCCCCCTCTCTTCCTCCCCCCCCGGATCGACGGGACTTTTGAGACGGGCGTTTGGACGGTCTGTTATAGGGAACATCAGGCGATGAACAAGGACACGAACAGGCGGATATTGGCGATTCAGGCGAAAAAGAAACGGCGTAAATTGCCGAAGAAGCCGCATGAAGACCGCAAGACCACTGTGCCCTCAGCGCCGAGCCACAAGGGATCGGATAAGTCCAAGTCCCATACGAATCAGAGGGACAGCGATTCTTCGTCAAATGAGTCTGACGAGGGCACGGACGAGATGTACGCGTCTGACGAGGAAGAGCAAGAAGAGTCTAGCGACTATTGCAAAGGTGGCTATCACCCAGTCCAAATAGGAGATGTATTTCAAAACAGGTGAGATAGATATTTTAAATTTTTACCATACAAATCCGATGGCATAAATGTTAAAATTCTCGTAGGTGTGTTGGTGGGAAGGGAGGATACCTGAATTAAAATTTTTTTGTAGCAATGTTATAAAAAAATTCCAAGCAATCATATTTAATAATTATTCTTCCTTCCTAATATTTTCGACCTTATAGGGAGTGTATTCCTACTTTTATCTATGGGCTATGGTTATGTCAATACCCAAATGTCCCAAATTTTTGTTAGGTATGCTTACAAGAAGCATTTTGGGAACGATTACAATCATACATTTTATGAAATTTTTATTTGATAATGTACCTAAATGCCTCGCTAAATGCTGACTGATAAAAAGTGATTGGAGCGAGGATTGGAGTTAATCATCAAAATTATGATTTAAAAAAATGATATTTAGACAATATAGGTACTTAAATTATTTAGAGTAGATATACCCATGGATAATATTAGTCTCTTATAAATATCTTTACTTTTAATTTTAATTAGTACTTTGGGAAGTAATTAATAATTAGTACTCTTGTAAATTTATTGTACCTAATATTTTATTAGAATATTCCCTGTATATATATATATTATTATAAAATAAGGTAATTTTGATAATGATAATAGGTATAATTAGTCATAAAAATGTTTATAGTTCATTTGTATAATTAGCTAGGTACATACCTAAAAAAGAAAATTAATAGAAAACAATTATTTTAAATTCTTAAAAGTATTCACCTTGGTGTTAATAACTTTATTAGATAAAAAAACAAGATTTATTAATATTTTTACTTATTTCTTTTTTACAGATATCATGTGTTAAGAAAACTTGGATGGGGCCATTTTTCAACTGTTTGGCTATGTTGGGATTTTACAGACAAGCGTTATGTTGCTCTTAAAGTAGTAAAAAGTGCATCTCATTTTACTGAAACTGCTTTAGATGAAATAAAACTTTTAAAAAGTGTTCGTGATTCTGATACTAGTGATAAAAAACGGGAACGAGTAGTCATGTTATTGAATGATTTTAAAATTAGCGGTGTCAATGGTAATCACATATGCATGGTATTTGAAGTACTTGGTCATAATTTGTTAAAGTTGATTATTAAAAGTGATTACTCAGGTATACCAATACAAAATGTTAAGAGTATTATACAACAAGTACTTGAGGGCTTAGATTATTTACATACAAAATGTAACATAATACACACTGACATTAAGCCAGAGAATGTATTAATATGTGTCGATGAAAAATATATAAAAAATTTGGCTAAAGAGGCCGCTGAAATTCATCAAACTGGACAGAAATTACCTGTATCATTTAGCAGCACTGCACCCAAAAGCAATCTCAATAAACCTAATTTGACAAAAAATCAGAAGAAAAAAATGAAGAAAAAAGTCAAACGACAATCAGAACTTCTGAAAGTGCATATGCAACAATTACAAGAACTAGAGTCCAAACAAAATGAAGAATGTAGTGATGAACATAATAAAGGCATGTATTTATCATATTTAGTATTAGTTCCTAATGAGTATACATGAAAGTTTTAATTATAAATAGTTAATTAATTAATTAATTTTGTGGACATCAGTCCAATTTACATAGGTAAAAATTAAACAACAGTTAATATTAGAGATACAATATAGAATAGATACATGAAAAATGTGTTAAAATATTTTAAACAATAAATTAAAGAGGTAAAATATGCCTCATATCTATCATAACATGACTTTATGATAAATTTAATGTAGTGGTTTAAATTATTTTACTAAGGATTTAAAAATGGAATAAATTTATTAATTAAAGATTAACTTTATTGTTTGTTGTACTCATATTCAATATTTTGTGTTAATATTTGAATAACTATTTTTAAATAAATTTTGTTTTTTTAAAAATTTAATTTAATGTTTTATTCTAGAGTACTTATGTGGTATTTTAAAATTTTTTTTATTGGGTTATTGTTGCTATTAATTTTAAATTGTATGCTTTCAGATGATGTTAAAACCACAGAAGAACCATTAACAGTAGATACGAATGCTAGTGAATCTCTATCTAATGGTTATAGCAGTGACAGTAATAATCCAAATGTGGCAAACTCTCCACCTTATGAATCTAATACAGAGAATGATCATAATTCAGATGAAACTAGTACAATACACGAAAATGGAACTGGTGAATCTAGTAAAAACATTAAACCTTCATCTAAAAAACGGGCATATAGAAGTAAATCTCGTGATGATCCCTCGGAAGATCCAGCATTTAATATATGTGATATCAATGTTAAAGTAGCCGACCTTGGTAATGCATGTTGGATAGATCGTCATTTCACCGAAGATATTCAAACTAGACAGTATCGTTCTTTAGAAGTATTAATTGGAGCCGGATATGGTATATCATCAGATATATGGAGTGTTGCATGCATGGCATTTGAATTGGCAACTGGCGATTATTTGTTTGAACCACATTCAGGTGAGGCTTATTCCCGTGACGAAGATCATATTGCTCATATTATAGAGTTGTTGGGAAAGATTCCAAAAAAAGTTATTGATGGAGGAAAGCAGTCACCGCAGTTTTTCAATAAACGTGGAGAGTTACGCAACATAAGTAGTTTGAAGCCATGGTTTCTGTATGATGTGCTAAGAGAAAAGTACAAATGGCCTGAATGTGATGCTAAGGCATTCACTGGTTTTCTACTACCAATGTTAGAGTTTGATCAAAATGCTAGAGCTACAGCTGCTCAGTGTTTACAACACGAATGGTTAAAATGTTGATTATACTTCTGCTGTTAACATTTACTTGGTAAGAATTGAAATATATTTTTATTTTGTAGTACAACTTTATGTTTGTATTTTCTAATAAAGCCACAACAAAATATGAATTTTATATCATGTAAATAAGTATTAAATATATATTTTTTAGAGTAATAATACGTATAATAATAATATTAAAATAGTCATTTCAAACATAATTTATGCAAAATATTTTTAGCAACATTTGTATGTTTGAATGGTTTATTTGTAGTAAAAAAACAGATTTTATATAGTATGTTTTTAAGCAAACAAATAATTCCAATAATTTATTAAACAGTCATGTTATTAATGAATGTAAATAACTGAAATTCATGTTTATTATTTTCCTTTTTTCTTTAAACATTGCTTTAAATTAATTAGTCAAAGAATTAGGTTTAATATGATATTATTTTAAATTTACTTGTAACAACAAGTTTGTCACCCACTGCATCATTATTTTTTTTTTTTACAATGAACAATCATTTTGGTTTTTATTCCAAAAGTAATTTGTTTTTTTTTACCTTGAAACTCTACAATGAGTTTTTTTTTATTAAATTTTGTTCCTATTCACTCCAATGGTTAACACATTTAGTCAATAACATACTTAAGCTACTTAATTATGCATCCCATAATGATTTCCCAATTCCTATATTATATATTTTTTAGGGAATGAAGTTATTTTGTGTATAAAATGATTTTATAATTATTTAAAAACATAATATGGGTTTAAAAATATATTATTTTTATCATTATATTGTTACACTTTATTATTTATAGTTCATTTTTTTTTCACAATATCATTGATAACAATTCTTATGCATTAATTAATGAGCCTACAACCTTTTATTTACTGTCCAACTTATGGCATGTAACTATTATTATTAACTGTCAAAATTAATTATTATTTTTTGTAATATATTAAAAAAAACACCATATTGAATGATACAAAAATATAAGAGTCATAGGTCTGTTTTGTATATTGTAACTATAATCATAATAATTGTTATAAGGGTAATTTGTATAACATGAGCCTATTTATTTTAAGAATAAATTACAATTGGTTAATATTTTAGCATGTTCTTCAATTAATTAATTTTATATTGCCTTTTGTATTTGGAAGTTTTTTTTTTCTTTCATAGTTAGGTAAATTACATAATTGTTGTTCGTTTATGTTTAATTTTAAATATATAATTAATTTTATAATAAATTATAATTGGTTTATGGGTACAGTTAATTCAGATTATGACTTGTAAGTAGTAATTTTCTAGTTTCTTTAACAGACTAGTCAATTATGATATTGGTTACAATAACTTTTAAACAAATAATAATCTTGTCTTAAATTTTATAAATTAAAATTAGAGTAATATAAAAAAAAGAAATAGTTTCCATTCAACCCAATTATTGAATTGATTTCTTTAACGTTTATTTTTTTTATTTTAATATTTAGTTATACTTTAGTGTTTCTTGGATTACTACAAAAGTAACCTAGTCCTACATAATATTATGTTCCTAATCCACAGTTTAAAGGTTTCATAGGTTGAATAAGCGTGTACGCGGGGCAGTCAAGATAGGCACTTTACTACTCTGCAAACTCCCTCCGCCCCCCTCAAAATTAAATATTATTATTAAAACTGATAGTCAATCATTAAATACTTTTTTATTATGGTAAATGTAGTTAAATGAGGTTACCCCGTCCAAATTAGTTTTTATAATTTAGGTGTGAATATGAATATTATACATATCTACGTATGTACTAACTTTTCATTTAATAAAATATGTGGGTACTGAGAACTCAATAAGATTCTATTCTCAAACATAGTTATTTAACAAGTATTATTTATTTTAACTACATAATTAAAATTACACTTCTTCAAATAAATTTACGGACATATAATTATATTCTCTCACCGGCAGTGTTTGGATATAACATGTTAATAGAAAAAAAAAAACATATAATTTAATATTTTATGTATCACCTTTATTTAAACAATTTTTTTACATATACTATAAATAGTTGTATTTATTTTTGTAAACAATATATCTTTATCTCTATAATTAAGTAAAAGATAATTTTTTTACACTACAATAACTTCCAACAATAGAAGTTAACATTTTCACTCATTTCATTATAATAGTTTTGTAAGTACATTAAGAAACATTGAAAAATATATAACGTTAGGTGATAGTATATAATTACCTAAATCTAGGGGGGAGTGATGCCGGTTTAAATCCCGTTACAGACGGTATAATTCTATGGGATAGAAACTATATTGAGAAAAAAGCCGCCATCCCCCCAACCCGGGCATGGCAGAAATTGATGGGTCTAAAATAAAATTTCTGCCAAACGGCCTTCTTGGTAAATATGCAGTACGCACCATATTTAAATAAAACTAAATCTATATGATAGATAATTTCTAACTCCAGCATAATATAATTGTTGACAGAGGTTACACTCCATGTCCATCTACTAGTATACGATATGAGTAGTGTATACATTTTTGTGTACATAATATATAGTAGTTACCGAAGAGTTACCGATATACAATAAAAACGATGGACATATTTTTAAAATTATATTTTCTTAATTAATAATTAGGTTATATATAAATATAAATAAGAAATAACAATAGGGAGAAACAAACAAAAAAAAAAAAAAAAAGGTTTAATACTGATAGTCCGACAATAGCACTCAGTTATGGATTTATAATTGTGTATAGCTCCTCTGGGTATTAAGCTATATATTAATATATTATTTAACGCTTAAAGACAATATGTAAAAAAAAAAACTAACACTAGAAAATAGGGGTATAGAGTGTGACATAATTGGCGTCAAATGAGAACATAATTCGTATGAATACAGGTAACTAACTACATAGGGTAAAACAAATTAAATTTAAAAAAAAGTTTGCAATCACTTATAATCTAATATTCGATGTTTATTTACAGATCATATTAGTTTAACTGTTTCTTTTTTGTATTTAAATTTATGTGAGCTTTTTAAATATCTAGGAATATTACACTTATAACATTGAACAATAACAATGTGTAATGTATTTGTTTTACCCTTGTTATGTTACGCCATAATTGAAAAACTTATTGTATTAATGATAGAGAAGAAAACATTTTGTTGTTAATAATAAAAATAAAAATAATAATAATAGTAATAATATAAATATCATATCATTTGGACGGTGAATAAAAAAACTCCTTCTCCATATTTATGTATTGTTAAAATAAAAACGTAATGAAGTATTTACATTTGGAATATGATAATTTTAAAACTATATAAAAAAAAAAAACAAACAAATGTTAGTTACTAAAACAAATTATTTTTTGGTTATAATCATTTATTGTGATTACATCATACCAATCAATAATTTTTAATTTAGATATCAAGGAACGTCAAACAGAACATATCAGATCAACAAGCTAATTTTGTAAACAGGACAAAACCCTCGTTTGTATATCCATACCCAAAATTCATCTCGACAAGGTGCACAACTCAGTATTATTACATAAAAATTCACGACCCACGTATAAAACTTATAAAAACTATCATCTTTAATAGATTATTGTGTAAATAATAAATAATGTTTGGCACTTGTCCATAACATTAAGTACGTTCGGGTATCAGGGTTTCCTACACTTGTTTTTTTTTTTAATAACCAATGATCTTAATCGTCTAGGTGTTAAACTTTTCCGTGCTGATGCTGGAAGGTGGTATGGACGTAGATTTGCATAGGTTCAAAGTCAAATGCTGTTTGGTATGACACAGTTCTCCCAAAGTGGGCGAAAGTGGTTCTTTAGGCTTTTTAATATCACTGATTTTGACAACATCATCCATTTTGAAAGATAGTATTTTACCCAATGTTTTTATGTCCATATTATCCATCTCAGCTTTAGCTAGTTCTTCATCCAGAGTAACTGCACTGACAATTGAAACCGGTTCTGGTACATCTTCATTTGAATTGACAACTAAACATACAATTGAGAAACCAATGATTAGATACTTTAAAAATAAATTCATAATTTATCATTGATCCATACTTATATTTTTGGGTTTTAGCGGAGTTAAATCAGCCGCATTCGGTTCAAAAGTGTCATCAGTAGAATTGTTTGACTTTTGACCAGGGAAAAATTGACTTTGGTTTATTTCAAATGGTTGATTTGAACTACTTATGTAAAAATCATCATCAAAAGTGGCTGTAAATAGAAAACATATTTTTTATACTTGAATTCTTGGTAGCCATAAATATGGTACATACAAACTAGAGACTTACTTGAGGGAAAATTGAAGTTGGATTCTTGTGGAAATGTTTGAATTGGATTACATGCTTCATCATCAATAAACGATGGACTGAGTAAATCAGCTTTTGATGAACCAGTTCCCCAATCTTAAATAAACAAATTTATTATTATTATTGTTATATAATATTTAAAAATATACACATACCACTGAAGGATGATAAATCAAAATAATTAGGTGTGCGGTCCCAAATTGGTCCAATATCTAAATCAAACGTTTCACTATCGTCACGTGGATACTCGTAGACACAATGATAGTTTTGCTGCTTAAATGATACAGATTTTTTGGTACCCTAAAAAAAATAATTTATACTTTCATGGTATTTAGAAAAAAATTTATCTAAAATAATTTTTGCTCTACTAACTGATTGACAGTTTGAATTGCGTAATGAGGTTTTACTGGGTATTGCATTACTGTTCCACGTGGAAGGGACAAATTCCACTTCATCATCATCATCATCATCATCATCAGTAACATCTTCTGATTTGGCAGATTCATTACCATCACCAGTATCACCTTTATCATTGGACGAACCAAACACAGTTTTCCAATTGTTTAAAACGTTGTCATCTGGTGATGGAATCGGCAATAATTTACAAGATTCTTGTTTTTCAGGAGTTTCGTTCACTAATGATACTTTAAACTCTCTATGAGTTTTTTCTTCAGTAATTGTTGAATTAGAATCTAAACTCTTCCAACAATCGGCTTCATAAACAGCTTGTGTTTTTAAAGTTTTATCAACGTCAATTTTAGTTAAATTTGGTTCCGAGCTGCTTATGGCAGTCAATTCATTAACTGTTGGCCAATTGTAACTATTGAAATTTATGGAATTTGGTAACGATGTACAATGAGCAAGGTCGTTTTCACAAAAAGTTTCAGAGTTCAAAAACATTTTTAACCAGTTTACGTTCTGCATGTTGTTGAATTCATCTAAGTGTTCATTTGAATTAGTATGATGCGGAGAACTCAGTAATTCTTCAATACTTTTAAGTGCATTAGTTTGTTTGTCCAGAGGTAAATCATTATTACTGAGTGTTGGAGAAACAAACTGATCTGAAATTCCTGCTGACTCAGACGATGAATAAGACACCGCTGCAGCAGTTTTACTAGTTGATCCTGGTGATAACGAATCAGGGGAATATGATGCCACACTGTCAGATTCCAAATTTTCTAATATATCATCTGTATCTGAGTTAACTTCTTCAATTGTATACGTGTTGTTTAAAACATTAATTTCTTGTTTCTCTGACACGTCTGTGTCCAATATGATTGCTTCATTAGTTATAGTGTCAATAATCAAAACATCATCTTGAACATTATCATCTAGTTCCGATGAAGAATCGACAAGTTTTTCTCTACTTATGACTAGATGGTCGGTAGAAGTATCTGTTAAAATACATGAAGGACTGGGATTTTCTGAAAAATTATCAACTATTTCGGGTACTTCATCTTCGTCTTCTTCAAATATTGTGGACAAAGGAGGAGGATAAACATTGTAATGTATGACCATATCCGTATGATCAGTGTTTTCTGCTACATTTTCCTTTTCTTCCAATGAAATGTTTAAATTCCTAGAATCATTATCGTTTTGATTAACTTTACCTCTAAGTTCTTGTCTTATAGCTTCTGCATATTCTTCATCTAATGATAATTCTTTATCATCAGTTTCATCATCATGATTTAAAGTATCTGGTAGCCAACCAGATGTGTTTTGATATGGTGGATGTAAATACCAAGATTCTGAAAGACCTTCGATGATATCGTCAATTTCATATTGACCTTTACCCTCACATTGTTTATTATCATCATCAGATATTCCTTCAAATTTAGATTGATCATTGTGGATTTTGTCTTCATACAAATCATGTACTTTGATCACAGTAATTTCATTGTCGTCTTCATCTTCTGATTTATCATTTAGAAATTCTGTACTACCATCTTCACTTGTTATCTGTTCAATTTCACAACCAGAGTCATCAGAGCCATTCTTTAGTACAGTGATATTGTTGTAATAGTTATAAGCTTCGCTTGACTCGTTAAATGTATAATTTGGAGTACACAAACTTTTGTTTTCTAGAGTATCTTTAGTAGAAATATCTTCACAATTTGTGTAATCTGATGTATGGCCAGAGTCTGATTCCAATGTGCTATAAGTGGATTCTTTGACTGTTTCATCTAAAACTAGGTGTTTTGATTTGCATTCTACTTTTGTGTCTCCAGATTCTTCTAAAACAGGCTTACTAAAGTCGAATATATTTGAGTCCCATTTCATTGACTCATAAGGGTTAAATGTAAAACTGACATTTTCAAATATTGAATTATCTATCTTTTCATTGATTGGTTTCTCTGTAAGAGAGGAAGTAATACCCTTATAATAATCTATTGTGAAATTTTCACATGGACCCAGAAGGACAGAAGAGTTATTGGCAGCTGTTGAACATTGAGTTGTGTTTGGTAAAATGAATGGGTTATTTTTAATATTTTTTTCCGAGGCTTCAATCTCTAAAAAAGGATTGGTATTATTGTTTGTTTTAGTATCCTTTTTTACTTTCATACTATTATCAATTTGTAAAGACAAATATGAAAGTGAATCGTCATCTCTATTTTTTAAGGCTGTTTGGAATTTTTTCAAAGTATCTTGAAAATCATGATCATCTTGTGCGTTTCTTAAGTCGCTATCACTAGTAAATGTAAGACTATTTAAGAGCGGAACAGCTAACCGATTGTACTTAAAACTGTTTTGCCTTGATAACGAATTTAATGGAGTATCACCTTCACTACTTTCGCTAGCATCAATATGAGTCAGTACCATCAAATCTGCAACACTTTTTGATTTCTGTTTGACTTTTTCAGAAAACTCACCTCGCTCAATTCTTAATCTCCAATGTTCATCTTCTGTATCCGTTCCAGATGACTCATTACCAGAACGTCTTTCTAGATATGAGTTATCATTGTAAGAATTTTCAAATAGTGGACGGCTTATTTTATTACCGGCTATTGGACCGAGTCTAAAATTAACAATTGGTGGAGAGCATTCAGCTTCAGAAGATGTAGGTTCACCAGCTAAAGCTTCATCCAACTCTCTAATAGCATTATTTATGCCTTCCATAAATTGAATACTATCATCTGTTCTATTCCATAGGTCATTTGACGTTGTCAGATCCTCTAATGATCCATGCAATATTTCTAAGGATGGGGATTTTTTGGATTGATTAAATACATCAACACCACTAGACGCAGATGGTTGAGAACTGATATCACTCATATCATCTGCGTATATTTGAACTTCACATGATTTTGGTCTATTGACAGAGCTCATTATTCCTGAGTCACTATCACTTTTAACAAAATCTTTAGAAAACATAGGACTTGAATTTGAGGAAATAGGATCAAAATTAGCTTTTAACATGCTATAGGTTTCTTCCAGAGATGATATAATTTCTGGAAATGTTGGTCTTTTTGATTGGTCACTATTCCAACACCGCAACATTACTTGATATCTAAATGCAAATAGTTATAACAATATTATTAATTATTACATGTACTAATAAAAATAACAAGCGTAGTTTACATTTGCTGAGAGAGTTTGTGATGTTTAGATGATGGTGGAAGTAAAAGTGGAGTACGTTCAATAAATACAGCAGATAGAACGGCTAAATCGCTAAGAGAACCATACGGTTGAGCACCATTTTCCATTATTTCCCATATTACCACTGCAGCACTCCATACATTTCCTTCCACAGTAACCTAAAAATAAAATATAATTGTTGTATAATATTTTCACTTAAACTACTAATTCAAATGTGTATGTAATTTTGTCTATAATGTATTATATTGTCTAATATTACCTTTTTGGTCTCAATAACAGATTCAGAGACATTTAGGGTTTCAGGAGAACTCCATCTAATAGGAATGGCCACTCCCTCTTCAGTGAAATAATAATCTTCCTTATATGATTGGGTACTAATACCATAATCACCAATTTTGACTACATTGTCAGGAAATACTAAAAAGTTTCTTGCCGCTACATCCCTAAAATATACATTGTTAAAAGTTAGAAAATTTTTTATTTTATTTATCTATTTATACTATGTTAATTGAATATCTATATTTAGTTTATAAATTGCAATCTATCTCTCAAAGCTGGGCACTTACTAGTTAGAATAAAAACGAACTAGTTATTATTATTATTATTTTTTATTCCAAAATTCCAAAAGCTGCTCCTCAATCATAATATTATGGCTATATGCCTATATAGGTTATTGGCTCATATATATTATTATACCTAATGCACGCACAGGAACCACGGCTTTTCCACGTAGTCTCTAGAATGTTGATATCTATACGGGTGGCTTAACCAATTAGTGTAGACACGATGCCGAATTTTCGTGGTAGTATTATCGGTGGTAATTGTATATTAAGTATGATACAAGTTTTCCCTCTAGTGCTCATGTCGAGAGACTTTTAGTGCAGGAGGCCAATTATTCGATAAAAGGCGTGGGTCTATGTCTGATGATAACTTTGAAATGTCACTTTTGTTAAAATATAACAAATATTTCGAATAAAATATACTAGAATATAGTCATACAGATTATATTATGTATCATTATATAATATTAATATTTTAAGTTGTCATACTGTTATGTATATTTTTTATTTTGTTTCGCCCTTTATGTTCTAATAACTGATAAGTGATATACCAATTAATTGAAATTATTACTTACCTAATTAGAACATTTTGATCAAATTACTAGGGGCTTAATTCAATTTTTCAGTTTTAATCAATAATTTAAGTTAGATAACTTATTATTTACATTTCAACAAAAAGGTTTTTTTAATCTATCAAAAAAACTAATTTCTAACTTCTACTCTTACTTAAGTTACAATTTTCACCAAACTAACTTCTAACTAACTAAGTTAGTTTTTTTATTAAAGTAACTTAACTTCAACTAGTTGAAAAAAATGACTAACTTGCCCAGCTTTGCTATCTCTACTCGCAAACATGATTTTCATTAGTTAACATGAAGATTCTTTTATGAAATATTTTAACTAATTTAACTCATCTAAAATTTAGGTTTTTTCAACTATATAATTTTGAATATCGATATAGTTTTGTTTTGTGATATTGAACTGCGATATCAAAAAAAATATTTAGTTATCTAGGTGTATTAAATCAATGTTCCAAATTATTGTTAACTCGAAAAATTGTTTTAAAAATATATTATACAAGTTCTATGGCATTAAAATCAGTTGGTTTTCGGTAACCCAAATATCCAATGGCCATTAATTAAAAACTAAAATTTAATTTTGATTATAATGTATTCAATACAATTGAATGATTTTTCAATTATCGATATATTGTATGATATATTACGATTATCAATATCAACATTTCCGAAGAAAAAAAGTTTGCGATATTGAATTATTGACATATTGAAGAAGTGAATATATCATTCACCATGTACTGTTATTTCACAATCATAGGCATTTCCGGACTTAAGTTGCAGAGTAGGTAATGCTGCTGATAAAATGAGGCCATATTATGCCATAAAAAGACTATCTGCTCCAGCTCAAAGGGTATGTAGCGTATACCTATGGTCACATTGTCACGATAACCTAACTATTAGTACATAGGCAAGGTGATGCAAATATACACACAATTTATATTTTTTAAAATTAATTAGGTAATTACCTATTTATATAAAACAATTAAAACATTCAAAATGCATTAATATGACTAATTTGTGGGTATATTGATATGTATAAATATTATAATATGTACTTATTAGTTATTACTTACGTATGGACAGCTCCACTTTTTAAATATTGCAAAAGCCCATTGACTACTTGAACAGACATTTTGAGTTTACGTTCTAATTGGGTTTCATATTCATTGGTGTCTGCATTTTTGCGGAGCCACATTTTCAAATCACCCTAAAAATAATATACTATTAACATACTGAGTACAGATAATTATTACAATAATTTTGCTTACACATGGACTAGACTCGAATATTAACAATAATGGGTCCATTTTGATACAAGCAGCTACAAGTCCTAAAATTAAGTGATTTCCATTTTTCACTTTAATTTTATGAGGAGCAGCTTCTTGTAAGAATTTTAGTCGTTCGGAATCAGTAGCATCATCTCTTAAGATGCGGACTACCACTTTATTATTTTCACCTTGGTTCAAGCCAACCACTTCACCACTTACCACCTAAAATGAGTTGTAATATTTGTTTATTTGTAAATAATAGAGAAATAAATTATTGGTATTACCCTTCCAAACCATCCAGAACCAAGTTCATGATGAAATTGTAATCTGGACCTTGGAAAATTTGATAGAGAATCATCTAAAATAATGAAAGTTAGTAAAATTATAAAATTATTTAAAACAGTATTCAGGTTTTTAATATTTTTACTTTACTTACTTATCCATTCTTTAAATAATGACTGATATTTAATTGATGGTGAAAGCTGTTCAATATTGATGACAGTAGAGTCTGATCTTGACAACTCGTTACTATGAAGATTGCTAATGGGGTTGACAAATGCCAATCCTGGAGAACTGTAATCCCTTGTGGAGAGTACTTCATTTTGGAACTCCTTAAATAGATGTTAAAAAATGGTCAGTAAAAATCTAAGGTTTGAGCGCCAAAGTGAAGTTGTATAATATTAGATTATTCAAACCTGTGTTACTGTGGAATCCTTTAATGTAATAGCAAATTAAAACATAAAAACAAAAATGATTTAATTTAAAAACATATAAATACCCAATTTGTGTATAAATAAATAATATTATGATATAACATCATTATAGGTTTTAAATTATAAAAAAAAAAATTTTCGAAAATATTAGTTTCATATATTATGTGCCCATTTTATCTATTGGTTTATATTTTCAATTGCGGAACGTGACAAATGACAATTTGTTATTTATTATTGACCATTTTATATTTAAAAGTAGCGCCACGCTGTAAAGATTTCCATGTTATTATGAAAATATCCTATGGCGCTGCAACCGAAAACTATAATACAGGAGGTCGATGTTCTCTGTTTGACAATGAAACTCCGTACATTTAGGTATCATTGGTCATGGTTCAGGCTATACAGAGAATATAATATAAGACACATACAACATACATGCAACACACGACGCAAACAATGAAAATCTCGTTGGATCTGATGCTAAAATTGTCTCGGCAAATCTTATTACATTTTAATTACACGGTGTAGGTACCTATATAATTGTTAATTGAAACTAAAAACGCGTATTAGCAGAAAAATCCTGGCCGTAATTTTCTAAATTCATTTATTTTAATTAATCTACAATTGATTCTAGTCGGCAATGAGGAAAAATATTTCAATAGGGATTACATGTCACAAAGCAATAATTTTCGCAACACGAGATTGCAAAATGTACATTGTAGAGATTTTCAATTTTTACAAAACAACTTTAAATTGTACGGAGCTTACAAGGTAATGAAATTTGAAAGATAATCAAAACACTTGATAAAACATGTATATCGTACCTATATTTTGACATATATTTGCGGCACTTGTATTTGTGTACCCATTGCACTTTGTAGGCGCCTAAATATTAGAAATAGTGATTAAGCAAAGCCACAGAGGTAGCTATTGCTACAATTATTGTATCCGATTGTTATCGATAATGTAAAATAATAATAATAAAAAATACGCCTCTAACGGAATGAACATAAATAAACATATAATATAGGAGCCTACTATAAATAAGCTTGGACCAGACAGAGACAACAAAATTAAAACAGTGTTTATGTTTTCAAAAACAATTTAGATAGGTAGTCTGTGATGGGAAAGTTGAATATTTGATTTGTTTATTATTTACTATTTATGCACAGGCACTAAATAGATATAACTCGTAATAAATAATAAGATAATTTAATATAGGTGTTAAGGGCTAAACGGTGTTAAATATAATAACTAAAACGTATATGCTATTGAAACTAGACGAATTTATTGGTTCGTAGATAAAACGTGTTACTAGACTATGTTGGGTTGAATAGCAAATTGATTAATTTAATGGTTTAATAAAATTGTAGGGATCAATCATGTTTAAGGGGCATTAGTTCACTATTGATTCATTAAATGTTTAGTGATTGTTTTGTTTGTGCAACCCGGCTCTAAGATATTTGTTTAGTACCTACACCATTTGAATCAAAATATTTTTTTTCAGATCAAATATAATATTAAAAAAAAAAAAAATGACGTAATTTAATGAATATGTCATTAGTCATTACTTATTGGTAACAAAATATGACGATGGATATTAAATATTATTTTTATAAAAACGATTATGATTGAAATAAACGTATTTCATCTAGATACAGGTAGGCAACATAGAAAAAGTTATTGTAATGTAAAAAAAAATGTCGACAGTGAAAAATAAACTAAAAAAAGCTTATTAATCTATTGAATGTCAATAAAAGCATATAATTTCAATTAGAATAAACATGACGGAAGTATAATGATAAGAAGAGTCATCTTCTCAATGTTTGATCAGAAAATGTCACGAACTATAAATATTTTAGCATGTTTAGAATTAAATATTAATACAAATAATAAAAATGGACTTTACTATAAAACTATGCCACAGGTTTACATGTCCGTCTGCATAGTTAATGTATGTGTACAGTAAACTTATATATTGTGACACATATGACAATGCATACAGGCGTCATAATTTTAAGGCATTATAATATATAAATCATATATGATATATGTAACTTAGTTTAAAAATAAAGTTTAAGTCATAAACATACAATCCAATAATTATAATAATAATTGCTCGTCTAGTATGGTATGCTAAAATAATGTGACCATCAGTAATTAGAGAGATTTTTTTCGGATAAGTAGTAAAAATGTGATATTATGTATAATAGCTAAAAACTGTACTGAACTCATTAGGATCATACGTGGTACGATGCATTTGAGTAATTGAAATTCTGTATTGTATTTCAACCCGCGCGGATAACTCCTGACTCGAATTTGTATTGTTTCTCACAATTCAAAAATAGCCTGCTCAAATTGTTGCGTGAAAAATAAATTAAGCCACTGATATATTAAGTTTTAATAATAATCAATAAATAGAGATAATAGATTTACAAAAATAGAAATGATGTACACCCCCTTAGTCGTATCTATTAATATTACCTTGTTCACTAATTATAACATTATATTATTGGTTCAAATTTAAAATAATTCTATACGTTCTATGAAGTATCAATTATTGTACTCAGAAAACGATTCTGAAAACAATATTAGTTTTATCGAACCGTTTTTGAAAATTGTAACACGTAACTTTATAACATGTGAACATTTGTAAATCTCCTCGAGGATTATTATTTACTAAATTTTAATAAAATAACTGATTTTGCTATGAACTAAGCAGATATCACTTTTTTTTTAAATTTTCTTCTCTGACATATAATTGAACTCGGGACTTGTTCTGAATTTTTTTAGAAAACACGGAACTTAAAATATACGATATTATCTGAGATTTATTTTAACTAATCAACTATCAAGTCTGCATATGCCATATACTAAAAAAATCTCACTACTCAGAATTTTAAATCATAAAAATCGTATTTATCATACCTAATTATATTGCTTTTTATTTAGTTCGATTTAAACTTTTGCTGGTGGAGTATGTTAAAACGTAAAATGGTTTATATATTATTAGTATAATAACAAATATTATAAATAATAACGGGGAAAATAACAATAATAGCACAATATTGACCCACTCACTCAACATTCATCATTCAAATACTAATTTTAAACATCTTTTTTTTTATAATTCATTTCAAATTTTTTTTACTGAAGACAAATTAATCACGTAATACGAAAAACAAATATTATAGATGTATAAAATTGCATTAGAAACTTTTTTATTTATGTATACTGCACATTAACCACAAACAATGTGTGCACCACACATTATATGCCTATGCCATTTAGGTTAAATGTATACACGTCTCTTACACTGAACCAATTCCTATTACAATTTATTTTAGCCATTTAGATGTTCAATTTAACTGGTTGATGTCTACTTGAAAAAATGAATAAACATAAATAATTTTGGGAACCACCCATAAACCTACATATTTTATTGAAATACAAATACCTAAGATCAAATAACCAGGGGGCCGGGAATTTATAAAATTATCTATTGGCTCTTTAATAGTATAATAACTATCCGAGTAACTATCATATTATGGTCGTACATTATAACACAAACACAATAGGTAAAAGTAGCACTTCAATGGTCAAACATATTTTGCAATACAATATTGAGGTCTGTATAATGTAAATGTTTAGTTTGTGAAATTGTTTAAAAAAGTTAAAACTATAAATTGATTACAACTGAATCTTAATAATCATCAAAATATTAAGTTAAAATAAGTTTTGTTACGTGAAACCATTGATTATAAATACTAGTATTTGATATTTTAAAAAACGTATGCCTGTTAAAATAAATATACAAAATTAAATTTAAATAATAAATATTAATTTTTCCAATCTAAAGTTATTTTTAAACTAACTTAAATACTAAAAATAATTTAGGTATGTGAATTAAATAGGATTAAGAATAAATATAGGTAGATACCGTATGTTACATTTACACATTTGATTCTGCATTTGATCCAATACAAATGAGGTGAATATAACTGTAATACCTAGCTATTAGGTAGACTATATTTTTTTCCCTACCAATTGCCAATCATATTCAATAACATGAGCTACATTCACTTTAAAAGTAATTCTGATTCAACCACAAAATCACCTACTAAAACACAATATCTACTAGATTAATTTTTTAGGTGCATTGAATAATTTTGGTAAGGTAATATAATAAACATTAGTTAATTTTAACACATCTATAGAAATTAGTTGAAGATTTTATTATAGGTACTATATTTTTCTATCAATAGTAATTATAATATAAACCATAAGATACTTAACTCAAATTTTATTTTTAAATTTGTAATGTACCTATTTATAAAGAACAACAGTTGAATCCTTAAAAGCAAAAAAATCTATAAATACATTATTAGTATTTAAAATAAGAAAAACTTATTTATATTATGATAATAAAACCTAAATAATTATAAGTATTTAGTAATTTATTAAAACAGTGTTAGAAAATGGTTTTAAGACAACTAAAATAAATAAATGTTAATTATTAAGTGACTTTAAAATAATGTAATTATCTATTTTATAAGTTAAAGCCAATACACGCTATAGCATGAAGTAACACATACATAACAGGTTTTTTTTTCCCTTTAGTCCTTTTTTATGATTAAATCCAATGTTTAAACATTAACGAAAAAAAAATCATATGACAATATTATAGGTATCAGTAATTTTGTTTTAGGCCAATATAATAATACAAACAATTAAGGTTCTCAAACTATACAACTAACTTCCCAGCTCCCCCAAAAAGTACCTATGTTAAATTTCGGTCTACTAGAAATAAGTTATCTATATTGTATGTGTATCTCCTTTTCTAATAACACAAGCTATACTTATGAAATAGGCATATCAATAAAAATAAAAATAAATTTTTTATACCTACCTACTGTTATTGTTAAAACTAGTACAATTTACCTTAAAACTGAATCTACTGTTTCGACAGCAGTCCAAGCAGCCAACAAGAAAGACAACTACACATATAGTAAAAATGACTGCAACTATTGATGCTTCTAGCCAAGTATTATAACTGCTCCATAATGCTGTACTAGAATTTATATCTGAAAAATGTATAAATACACAAATTTGAATAAGTAATCATGTTATATTATTTTATATTATGTTAACAGTTGAACTAATTTAATTTTTAAAAAATAATGATCAAATAATTTATTTTTTAGTTTTTATCAGGTGTCTACTTATTAAATTCAAAATAAAAAAATATTTTAAAATACACTATGTTAGCATGCAACAGGTAATTTTTTTTTATGCATGGATATGATAGGTAGGTATAACAAATAAATGTGTTTATTATGACTAGGCATATAAGTATATAACTATTGTTTAAAACTTAATAAGTTAAAAAAAACAATACATAAATAATTATAGTTAAAGTACTTATGTTTGTTTATGTTCTCAACTTATCTCCAAATTTTATAATAGGTATGCAAGATAATTTACTCTATTGCCGACCTTGAACTTATGTAGAATCGGGTGTAGAATAAGGTACATATGTATCATATATTGCGCATATTGTATTATTTAAAAACACAATTGCTGTATCAACTTAAATCAAATACATTTTGAAAGGTTCCCAACACCAAATATATCATTTATCTATTACACCTATTAACAAATTGACAGCATTGCGCCTATCACCAGACCTTGCTAGTTTATAGGGATGAGATAGTGAGTGAGAAAACATTGTAACGTCCAATGCATAGTTCTTTCTCTCTCACCTGTATTGTCCGCTGGTTTCTCTATCTAAGCGCTGTCTATTAGTTTATAAGCCTATGCATTCATCTAATATGAAGATGTTACCCCAGTGTAATTTTAACAGATAATTGGATACAAAATAAAAATATTACTATAGGTTTCTAATTATAACTTGAGAATAATTAGGTATTTTAAGGTGGATTAAAAGGTTCTTTTTTTATAACCATTATCTACTACTTTTCAAATAACTGGAAAATTAAGTACTCTTAGTACCTATCAATAACTTATTAAAAAACCACTTCAAATTCACAAATAAATTGTTTAAATATAATGACATATGTAGCATTTTTATTTCATATAAACATAATATGTCATATGTGTATCTACTGTGCCTATATAATATGAAACAATAAAAAGCTGAGTAGATTATTTAGTTTGGTTAGGTTATTATTTTAGAATTCATGAGCAGTAGAGTTGACTGTTTATTTATTCAGCTGATATATTAACAAATAGTAGGACGTGTAATAAAAATGGACAGTCAAAATAATTACTCTGTATGTTGGTCATTAGTCATTACATAAATATAAGCCTGGATATAGTTTGAATAAGGATTTAATATTTAATTTAAAACGGATAGTAATAATATCATACTTTGTCATAAATTGTTTCAAATTAACTATGGATTATTGAATTGAGTTACTTTTTTTTTTGTTACACTAGTATCTGCAATTATTTTAAGCAGGAAAGGAGAAAAGGGTAACTTTAGTGAGTGAGATGATTGTAGTTAGTATTTTTTACCAACTATAAAAAAATTGGTTTTTAAATCACCTATGATAAGTGACTCTGTAGACTGTAAGTGATAAGTGATAACTGACAATATAACCACAGAATTATTCTGTGATATAACTACTAACTATGAAACAATTTGTAACACTTTGTATATATTATATAAAAAAAAATATTTTATTTTAGTTAAGTATATCCTTGAGTATATTATCAAACATTTTGTTGTGGTTATAATTTAGGTATATCAATGTTTAAAAATAAAAAAAAACTGGTTTAAGATTGAGAAATATTTTTTTTGATGAGCTTTTAGGTACATTATGTTTTTTATAAAACATTAAATATTATCAATTTTAATTTATTTTATTAGTCATAAAAAATATGTAGAAGATTTAAACTTTAATGGAGCAGAGCCAGTTACCTATAATTGTTTGAAATTTAAAAATGAGTTTTGAATAGACAAACTTCATACTCATATGAGATGTTTACATTGAGTAATATTGGAATCAAGTTGTCGTTTAAAAATATAGGTACATATTGCTATTTTTATAAACTAAGTCAAATCTTATATTGTTATTAGATTTAGTAGTTACCTATGCTATTACTATTGCTATTGAGAAAGCTTAGAACATAATACTACCTGTGTTGGGTACTTGGTAACATAACATGATATGTTACTATAAAATCTCCTTTTTCAAGTAATGCTTAAGTCATTTTGATAGGAAGTAAAATCATTTAAAAAAAAACAGTTTAATTATTTTTGACAAATTTGTAAGCATAACACAGCTTATGATATAGAACTATATAATTATATTACAATTATTACAGTTCTACATAATATATGTAATATTTCTTATTGAACTTATAAAAACTGTATAGCTATTATAATAATTAAACAATTAGTGTAAATTGTGTTTTATATGTAAATATTATTTAAAATTTGTATTTTTGGAAAAAATACGATAATGATTGATGAGTAGATTTAGTTATCAACATGAGTATAGCACAGGTAGCTGCACCTATGTAATAGATGATTTATTTTTAGATATTAACCCATAGATGAATATTATACCGAATACTGTCAATGACTTCATTGATAGGCTGGAGTATTAAAAATCAAAATAATTAATTACCTTACATTTTATTCAGGTACTTAACTTGGTTATTTTTAAAAAGTAACATACCCAACACTGAAGCCTACAAAGTGAATACCAACATTTAAATACACAATAATAAATTGCAATAGTCCAATCACTTCAACTAGTTTTTATATACCTACCAATTATAGGTACATTTCATACTTTATTTTCAAATTTAATATCACAAATGTCAATAGACATTTAAAAGATTAAATTAAGTTTTATTATAGGTACATTGGTATTCAATTTAAGATTCAATTAAATACCTATATTTAATATTCTAAAATGTAATTTCTCATATCATTTGATAATAGGTACCTAGGTCAATAACTTTAATATTTATTCATGAAAAGTAAATATAGGTACAGAATATAGAACGTATACAGAGATAAACAAAATATTCAACGAGACATCTTAAATGAAGAATTTTATCTAAGTAATGATTATTTTTTTTACTACAGGCGATATTCACAGAAATATGAGAATCATAAATGAAATATTAATTTAAAAATGTACAAACACTTATGATTGTTATGCAATTTTTTCAACTCAATAGGTAGATTAAATCTCAAAACGCATAAAACATTTAAAATTAAGTAGGTACCTATCTAATATGGTATCTAATCCAATACCTAAAATTCAATAACATAGGTACCTACTACCTACTTGTAGTAGAAGTAATTAAGTGGATGTTTAGGAAATTTAAATTTCTTTAGCATAATATATTAATAGTTATTACTTATTACTTTAAATACTTAATAAATCCTTATAATCTAATTGAATTTAACAAATTAAAATACTTAGGTATTACACTGGCATAAAATTAGCTTAAAGATAAAGCGAAAAGACTATGATGACACGAGTTCTAAATCAATTGATACCTACTTGTCGTCTGAATTATATTGTAAAATAAATGATTTAGTTGTAAGTGCCTATGAAATGTTAATACTGCTTTTTTTTACTGAAACAAAATGTATGTGTGCCTATGTATCACATAGTTAAGTAGGTAGAAAGAGTTTTAAATAAAGTCTTGAAGACAACTTGTGAAAAATTACATTCATAGGTAGTGGGTACTCCGAAGCGAGCTCCGATGGGTACTTAGATAAAATCATATCATATAGGTAATACCTATGTAAAAAACAATCGAGTACCTACCTAGATTGAAAAAGATAAGGATCTCAGTAAATTCTTTGCAATAATACCAGTCATAGACTGAAAGATAATTGCGTAATTTTATTACACATAGGCAGTTATATGTGTCGCAAAGTGTTACACCTTAAAGTTGTGGGTTCTATCGACTGGAGTTAACTTCTACTAACAATGTCAGTACGGCGCTCCAAGTCGTACGCTATCTACTCAAAGGCTAGCAAGACGTTAAAAATGAATTATCATGTATAGGAAAACTGATTTATGTGGTAATTAAAACAATAATCATTATAAACATTGCCATCACCTCCGATCGGATACGATGCTGACGATTCGATCCAGGTCGAAACCAAACACAACCACAGCAACGGGACGGCTGTGTGTTCCATTTTTAGCTCTGGCTCGCGTTCAGGGCCTTGGCCATTTCTCTAGTGTTCAGCCACGCCGCACGGACGGACAACTGCTGCTGTCGTTGAAACGTCGTGACGTACGACACAGAGGCGGCCACACAAGTCATCTGCCCACCGACGACGGTCGGCCAAACATATTATTTTTAATCACTCACAGCTCAACAATAGGCAGGTCGTACGCGGCGCCCCAATCGGGGGGTATATTTGACACGAATTCGGCACGTCCAGAAGGAAAATCTGTTTACATTTTTGGCGCGTACTGTTTACGGATGGGAAGGACTGTGCGTGAAATAATCCAAACGAACGTCAACGAGTGCAATCAAGATTAAACCGATCTACGGACGATATTCCAGAAGACCGGAAAAATGACGTACTATGGATACGAAAAAAAAAATTAACGGGAAATGACGACGATTACCGTCGAGTGGTACAACAGGGGCTACCGGAAGTGCACGACGTTTTCCCCGTACGGTGCGGATTCGCGAAAAGAAAACATGACTCACTGTCGTACGATTGCGACTACTGCGCGGATCACCGATCGGTCGCGGGCGGGGGAAAGGTGTGTTTTACAATGGTCGGCGGGGTGGGAGTTGTACGCCAGACATTTACGAGGACGACCAAACTGTGATAACAGACAAGCGTAGATAAGAAGATTGTTATCAAAACCGTTGATAACAAAACGCGTAGATAACAATAAAGATCTCGACATGAATTATCCGAATTATCCGATTTAAATGGACCACGACTACAATATTGATTTAAAATTTGAATTCAAAATGTTTGTACAATATTGTGATAAGTGATAACTGTTACACAATATGCAATACCAGAATGAAATGGAATAACAATAAAATAAATTATGTATTCGTTCAATTACCTATTTGAATAATCGTACATATTATACAAGGGCGTTTTCAGGCATTTCGTGGAAGGGGTGGGGGTCATTACAGTTGGAAAGTGGAGGGGGGTATCGTGGGTGTCCCCCACACCCACCAGGGTTTGGTGGGAACACTGGGAATTAATTACAATTACACTATATTTTTATAATAATAATAATAATAATAATAATATATATAAGGAGTGTATTTTAAAGGTACGTAAACTACTAAACAACAATTATTTTTTTTATATTAATAATAGGTAGTCTCAAAAAGTTTTAACATTTTTAGAAGCAACAATAATGAACAAAACAATATATTATATGAAAAAATTATATCGAATATTTTTAAACTTTTTATTTTTTATTTATTGTCAACATAGGTACACTTTTTATTTCATATTCTAAAGCAGAAAAGTTTCGGAGATTAATTATGATGTATAGAAATTGAATTTCTAATGAGTAGTAATATATATTAATACGTAGTATATTATATTAAAAAATATATTAACTCATTTAAAACATTATATTATTTAATGTCAGTGTTATATTTTTGTCAAATTGAGATTTTACTTGCTGTACTATTACTACTAAATGGTACCTACCCATTTATAAATAAATATATATTTTTTTTCTGATTTTCTACAGATAGGCGCAAATATTATTTGAGATTTGGGGGGGGGGATGGAGGGAGAGGCTGCAGCTTTACTATAGTAATATGGAATAAGCTTAAAAAAAATGTACGAAATGTTTGAAGCGAGCTTGGCCTCTAAAGCCTTTTCCTATTTGCGCATATATGCTTCTACACAATTGTATTAAAAATGTCGGTGGTGGTGTTGGTGCGGGGAGGGTCCGTCGTAAATAATGTTCAGGTTTTTACAATAAAGTTTATGAGTAGGTATACGATGACGTACGAAATCAATCGAATTATAATAATATGGTACCTTAGGTGGTATAATTATTTATGCGGTGGCTTACATCTGATGACACTGGGTTTCCCAGATCATCGTGATTGTATAGCTTAATAAGCAATGTAGGTTTGGTTAATCTTATGAAATAAATAAAATAATCAAAATCTTTAAAAAAAATTTTATTTTAGTTATTATATTTCAAATTATATTATTCACCGTTTTCTTTTATACAGTATTTACGTATACATAAACAAAATCATTCTCGCGTTGTGATTTTCAATTTTAAAATGTTTAAGTTTTATTTTAATTAAATGTTCATTTTTTATTTCTCCTACCTGAACATTTTAGCAAGGTTAAGATATTTAGATATCCATAAGTCTTACCAGACATAATATTAAGAAAAAAAACTTAGTAATCATAAAACAAAATTAGCCCTACATTATATTATTACCTAATTATACTAGGTAAGAATAATTTTTAAACTTGAACAATAACACATTTTTTAAATTATGTAACTGATATTTGAATGCAAACTTTTTAAGTAGCTAATTCCTTCCCATATCACAAAAAAAACCAAGTTTTAAAAATGTTTGCAAATAGTTGAAATTTAGCAGTGATAAAATTATGGAAAAGTTTTAAAAATATTTTATGGCTACATTTAACTACTTTAGTTTAGCTCAAGTGTTTTAGAAAATGTTAATTGCGAATAAAATATAATTTATTGTAGAATTAAAATATGAGTAAGTTAATGTTAAGACTAGAAAAATAAAATATTTAGTTATATTTATTTAGGAATAATATTTTTCCATTAAAAAACTGTATATATTCAAGAAGTAAATCGGTGTGAAGTGAATTATGGAAGAGAAATGGTTCTTGGTTGGTAACTTGGATAGTTGGATGTACTTGTTGTTGGTCACAGTTACTTAAAGTTACTAGCATTGTTTTGATTGCTTGAACTTACTATTTATTGAAAGTAATTGCTATTATTTTCATGTACATAGAACTTATTGTAAGTCACATAGATAAATATATATTTCTTGAACCTAAGAATTAATTATTACCTATTCAAGTACTTTAGTACCAAAATTATATTATTTTATTGTCTATTTATTATTTATAAACATTTTAAATTCTGAGTGGGACAATGATTGTATTGATTTTACAATGATGTGGTTTTTTTTGTGTCTGTGTATACGATAAGTAGTCGAAATAATGCTTCGATTTTCAACTTCAGTATCTTGTTCAATGGGAAATTGAATATTATTGGTACATTTAGGGTGATCAACATTTAAAATTTCCAGTAATATTCAAAAGCGCCGTGAAAAACAAAAGAAAAATTAAGGAAAAACAGGAATTTTTACGCTAAATCGACTTTGGTTTTTGATGTAACTTTAAAACAAATGATCGTTGATACATGAAATTTTCACTGGTTGTTTATATTTCCATTTTCTATACATGATTACATTTTCAAAATATTTTGATTTATTTTGAACTGCTTAGGGACATTTTCAGTTTCCAATTTTATTAGTTTTTTTTTTACGAATATCAATAAAACTTTATGTATTGGGTAAAAATACTTGAAAATGTAATACAAGGCTCCTACTATATTGTTACAATAGCATTTGAAAAATATGAAAAATTCTTAGTCACAGTTTTTATTTATAACCATTTAAAGTTCAAATCTTGACAAAATAAGGAGTTGAAATTTTTACAACATTGGATATTCACTCGATTTCTCATGTAGCGATTTTCTTATTTTGTTGTAATTCAAAAACGAATAACTGTAGATACATGAAAATTTAACCGAATGTTTATTTTATCAATTCTTATACTTGATAACATTTTCAAAATATTTTGACTTGTTTTGAACTGTTTACGGACAATTTCATTTTCATATTTCAAATTTTATTTTTTTTCTAGAATATCAATAAAGTTTTATCTGTTGGGCCAAAAAGTGTAAAAATTTAATACAAGGTTCCTGATATATTGTTACAATAGCAAATGAAAAATATTAAAAATACATAGGCACAATTTTTTTTCATAAGCATTTAAAGATCGAATTTGGACAAAATGTATCAAATTTAAAATTGAATACATTTTTTTATACAATGATATTATATCATTGAATTCAAATTTAATACCATCCATTATGCAGTGAACCACTTGTAACCTACTGTACAGCAGAGCGACATCCACTTACCCACCTTTTAGATTCTGAGTGGAACGATGAATGTATTGATTTTACAATGATGTGTGTTTTTTTATTTTTTTTTTAATTTTTTAATTTTTTAATTTTTTAATTTTTTAATTTTTTTTGTGTCTGTGTAC
>NC_042494.1:107571307-107612370 GCF_005508785.2 Acyrthosiphon pisum
GTATACTTATTTTATTTTAGTTTCAATCTTGTTCGATGGGAAAGTGAATCTAGTTAGTGCTTCGGTCATTCGGGAGGGCAAATTTCTCAATAGTTTTCAAAATCGCAGGGAAAAGCGGACATTTTTATGCAGAATCGGTGTTCCACAACATCGATTTTGGTTTTTACTGTTTTTAGCGTAACTCTAAAACAAATGAACATGAAATTTTCACTAGTAATGTTTGTTAGTTGTTTGTTTTACTTATATGGGTATGTAAAATATCAAAAATTTAGAATGCTCATATCTCATTTGGAAATTAAAATATCGAAAAAAAGCCAACGCTTAGATGACATTTTGAATTTTCAATTGACAGGACGTCGTTGCCGAGATCGTCTGTTAAACACGTGGACTTGTCCGGGCAATCGAGACATCAACTTATACAGCCGCCACAGTTTATGAGGCTCATGACAGTTGGCTACACCGCACACGTTCCCACCCACCCACTACGAATCGTCTCCCTCGTGGACGGCAGGCCGCTTCCAATGAAATAAACAAATCCGAATTCTTTTACGCACCGCCGCCACGGACCGCAACATATAGAACCACGAGTTTCATTTGAGTGCCGGCCATTTAGTCGTCCTGTCCCGAGACACGCTGCCTGCTGGTACATATTTTTTTCAAATTTGAATTAGCACCACGCAATATCAAAATGAGTGCTGAAACCGTGAACGCGTTGGTGTTCGACTATTTGAACTCGTTGGATCAGAACCTTGCAAACATGTTCCAGACCAAGACTAAAGCCGTGAGTATATTGAGTTTATACTATGGAAACCACGTGTGCCTATGATTTTTTTCGTCAACTATCCGATTAGTGATGATATTTTACCACGTATTTACACCAGACATATGAGTTGACGAACGCGTCTTCGTTTAATTACGTTCAGGTATTTAGGCTGTGAAAAATAAAAATAATATTAATAGAGTATTCATATCCAAGGTTTTTATTAAATTTTTATTTTTTTTTACACGTGTTATCCAACGTTATCTGTCTTAAGATTTTATTACATAGTAAAATCCTGAATAATACTATAATATATGAATACACCTGTATATAATATTTTGAACCTGTGTTGACCTTGAACTTCTAACTAATTCACACGGTTATTGGATCTTTATTCATCATTGGTTTTCAGATCTATATTTTGTGTAATACCTAGGTAATATTAACTGTTTAAATATTTTATTGTTGTAAATTTACCGTGATAAATGTTTTAATAAACTTCCCACCTTTTTTTAAAAATTCTTGTTTTCGATTTTCTTGTCATTTAAAAAAAAAAATGTCTTGTTCTTAGTTAATTATTAGTACCTAGTACTACAACATAGAAATATATTCTAATTGTTTTGTTATTATTTAAAATTTTAGTCAAAACTGCAGAGGGGACAAACCAAATTAACCCAGCTAATAGATGATCATTTGAAGTATGTATTATCAATCTTATACTTAAGTTATTATAATAATCTATTAATATAGTTAATTGAAATTTTAAAAATATTTTCAGGACTTCTAAAAAGACTATTAAATTGCAAAAAAAAGGACCTTGTAAGTTAAACAATTATTTATTGGAACTATTACCTATTAATATTTTACTTATATTTTAAAATAACTTACATACATTAGTGCTAGATAAAAAATCTAGTATCTAACCATGATAGCCTCTTATAAATATGAGTAGATACCGATAATATTCACTATAAAATATCTCATATCTGTCCCCAGTCAATGTAAATTGTGTCCTTTGTTTTAGATTCTGAGTGGAACGATGAATGTATTGATTTTACAATGATGTGTGTTTTTTTTTTTATTTTAAAATTTTTTTTTGTGTTTGTGTACACGATAAGTAGTCGAAATAATGCTTCGATTTTCAACTTCAGTATCTTGTTTGATTGGAAAGTGAATATCGTTGGTGCACTGGGGAGGTAAAAATACTTGATAATTTAATACAAGGCTCCTACTATATTGTTACAATGACATTTGAAAAATATTAAAAATACATAGGCACGATTATTTTTTATAAGTATTTGAAGTTGAAATTTTGACAAAATGTATCAAATTTAAAATTTGAATAATTATTTTGTAGTTAAAAAATTATAAAATGTTCAACTTTTATATCTAAGGATTGAAAATTTAAAACAAGATTCCACGTATATATTTAACTCTGTTACCAAAAATTCTAAGAAATTCATGAGCACAGTTTATTTTTATAGTCATTTTAAGTTCAAATTTGGACGAAATTACATATTAAAAACCTAGGATAACTATTTTAGTTATTTTGTTGTGATTGTATAATATTATTCGTGGGTACTTGAAACTTCTAAAGTATACTATTATAATATAATATATCTATGATAGTACCACGGTTTGTTGTTGATGTATAACGCGTTATAAATACCTAATAAATATTATGATATGATTAATTTGGAATTTATTATAGGTACCTAATATAATATTATGTCTTATACCTAGACTAACATACCGTCTCCGCTCAGAATCGTTTTTCTTATACAGTGATATTATATCATTGAATTCAAATTTAATTCTATCCATTATACAGTGTCCCACTTGTAACCTGCTGTACAGCAGAGCGACATCCACTTTTTTATAACGTATTTAAAATAATTACACGGTGGCCCGTCTAAAATAATTTAAATGAGTTTCCATTAATTTTATAGAACTGAATTTCCCCTCAGATAAGTACTGATGATATAGTATAGGTATTGTAATAGCGTTCATACAAATATAATGTATATAGTTGGACTTATATTTCATATGTGAATAACTGACTAAAAATGTAAAAACATAATAAGGGTGAAAACTGAGAAACAGATAAAATGGATTGATGACCAGTGGGGTAGCTAAATTGCCTATACAAAGCGCCGTGTTATAATGTTATTATTTAAATCATCCGTACCAGTGTGACGTACCTGCAATATCTATATCACCACTATTTCTGGACCACGATCCCACCACTCAACCTACCAGGCTTTTTTTCTGACAACTAATACTGTCGAAATAGAATTAAATAATATAGCACTAGCCAAAGTCAATTTTTTAATTTATCTCACGTACAAACAATTTATAAATGACAGTTGACAGTTGTCTTTACCACACCGGTAGGTGATAGAGACATTTCATTATTTGTTCAGGAATAATTTGACCCCCTAAGCCCCACTTGTGATATTAGCCGGGGGATCAATGAAACAGGTAGCACCATGTATTTGGTGTTTAGTTGCACAAACATATTATATATTTTACTTTATATAGATTCCGCACGTTCACTTAGTATACTATACTGCATTCAGTACAAAATATCTTGGTTAAAATAATTAGTTAAAATTAAAAAAATTTTTTTAGAAAAACGAGAATTCTTATGCTAACCCCGATTTCGGCTAAATCGATTTTTTTTTGTTGTTGTAATTAAAAATAACGATTCTATGGGCTTATGTTAGAATGAATGATTTTTGATAGACATCAATTTTATTATTTTTTAAATATTTGTAAGAATGTTAAGTCTCTGTCAAAACACTTGAATACTTGAAGATCCCACATAAGATGTACTTATATAGTCCATAGAAATTCAAATTATTAAATAGACTCAGGTGAAATTTCTTTTATAAGTGTTTGTTGTTTAAATATGTTGACAACATTTTTAAAAATCACAAAAATTTGAAAATATTATTTTTTTTTTAAAGATGAATACAAATTTCAATTTTGAATAGCTCTAACTCTTGAATATTTAATACATGGTTCCTCGTTAGGTTTTCTTCTAGAAACCTATAAAAATGTCCTAAACACAAATGCACAATTTTTTTTTACAAAATTTCAAGTTCAAATTTAGACAAAATAAGACAATAAACTAAAAATAAATATTTTAGTTATTGTGTGGTAATTCAAAAAAATTTTATTTGTAGGGATTTAAAACTTTTTGTCACTACATTATAGTAGGGATATTCAGGGATAATATATTAGGGAGTAGACTTCCATATACCTGGTACCGGTATCTATCTAATTTTAAATATTCATAAAGTTGGGAGATAATTAAATATATATATTATCACACAGTAAATATAGGTACAAATATGTAATTATTAAATACATTACCTAGGGCCGCATTTAGGATAGTCCAAATGGGGCAATTACCTCAGGTAGAACATTTTTGGAGGTGACTGAAATACTTTCCGAGAAATATTATACCTATGTCCTAGGTATGTGTTAATATTGAACATAGTTAATAAATAATATTATATTCCTTCATGAAAAGTGTAAATTATTGATTTTTCAGAAGGAAAAAAGGAAATCCATTTAAGTATAATTAGATAAGAGAGTATAATTGTGAAGGCGTGACGAGGTGGAAAAATTAATAAATGCAGTCATGTCCATATAATTATTTATCTAAATGATTATGCAACTACATTATTGTGATAGAAAAAAAAAATGACAAAATTATATTATATAATTTAAGTAAACTGAAATGAAATGTTTATCAGAAGTTACAATATAATATTTGATTGATAGGAAATAGGTATACATAAAGAAAAATATTATTATTTGCTGAAATTATACTGTAAAAACCATATTTATGAATCATGAGCAACAGAGTAATATTATTTTTAACATTAAATTTTAAGAATATAATTTAAAACTGTATAAAAAACAATTTACAAGACATTGTAGACATATATTATTGTACTGAACCGTGAAATAATAATAATAATAACTCGAACGCGTCTAAACTCATAATAGGTAATAACTATTTTCATTGCACATTGTATGTGTTTTAATTTTTCAGAATCCATAGAATGCAGTAGAAAAATATAAAACAGTGTTCCATTTGCCGAGAAAAAATCTGTATTCCAGTCGCCGCTGAAGAAAACTATAGTCCAGTTGGCATAACTGATCAAAATCAGACGTAAATAAATGTATATAGGTAACATTAAAACGTAATACAATGATAGATGAAGATGACCAAAAGTTGAAACTTTAAAGTTTTGAACAACGTTCCAAAGAAATGTGCAGCGCGGCTCTCAGATGCTTTGAGATCATTAGGTTATATAGAAGAATAGTATTGTTTAGTGCAGTGGTTCCTAAACTTTTTTCCAAACAACGCCATATTTTTGTCTGTTTTTCGTAAACTCTAATATTGAATTTTTAAAATTCATCAACGTTTTTTTGACAGCTTATATGGTAGATAGATAATAGATAGTATAGATCAACTATATATCTTTTTATATAGACGATAGACCACATCCGTTGCATTATTACAATAATAAGTCATTGGAGCTATAATACTCGACAATATGGACAGTATACCACTAATAAATGGGTCAAAGACTCTGAGTTTAAAACAGTTTGATTCTAATTTGTTCTTAAATCCTGTACTTATCCATAATATTTGTTGTGTACATACCTACTACTTATGTGTGTGAGTGATGGGTGGTTGATATGCAAATTAGTGTTATTTCTTGGAAATAGATTGATTTATAGAGACTATAATGTATAGAGTGTGTTACTAGACTGCAGGATTAAGACATTATTCAATATGTGACTCACAAGTGTTTTTAATAGGATTATCGTGGGGGGTGAGACTAGCATAATATAATTATACCAAAAAAATTGTATGCACGCATTTCATTAATGTATATGTATATGTTTATTTTTAATTTAAGATAATATGATTATGTTTTGGACTTGTTTAAGATGGGGTTAAAAATCCAACGTGTCACGTGAAATCATATTATAATTTATAACACTCACATAGTTCATTGATCGAAGTTTTTGATTTAACCACGCATTTATGTATAGCCCTAATTTGTAATCCTCATAGCTTATGTGCGTAGCTGACAGCCGTGTACATACATTGGGGTGGATTAAAACCACCGCCGCAAGGCAATATATTTCGTCGAAAACCCCATTTTCAAAAGAGAATTAAGACATTTGTTTTATATTGTCTCGTTGGTAAATGTTTTCTAAGAAGAAAGACTACTAAAATTTGATGTCCGACAAAACTACTTCACACACCCCATTTGTAATTTATTAATCGCTCCAACTATATATAAACGGGGTTTGTTCTTAGAGCAAAAATATACCTATGTATTAACTTGTAGCAGGTATAATAATATAGTATGTACTTATACATAAAATATACATAGTTACGTGTAACGTTATGTGTTGCAACAATAAAATACTATAACATCTGAATTAACGACTCAACACACGTGTTGTTATCATTTGTATAATGGGGAGATATGTCTATGATTTTGACGGTCAATATAGTATTTTTTTAAGGAGAACAATAATTTTTAAATGTTTAAATAATAATTGTAAAAATAATAATAATAATAATAATAATAATAATAATAAATAAATACGGAGAACGTGCTCTTTCACGTACCACTTCCCACGTCGCCGCCTATTTGCTTAGCGCCTCTCCACGCGGTGGCGAAAATGCGCCTCGTCTGTCCGTGTGGTGACTTGCTCGTCACTGGAGTTGCTTCCTGGTCTTTCGGCCTGTCCAGTGTTGTATCTACCCTCGCTTTTTGTTTTCCCTCAGCTGGTACGACACCCTGCCCGGTTGACCCTGGCGTCTTGGAGGGCGCCAGTACTGAAGTCGTAGCGTCTCCGTCTTCCGGCATGCTTATTACATCCACAAACTCTGCGACGATTTCGCCAATCATGTCTTCGCCAGCGTTGTCGTCGGCCTTTGGAACTAATTTTTTATCTTCGAGTTGAGGAATGTCTTTGTCCATAGTGGTAATTGAAGTATCTATACTCTGTCCAGCGAGAGAACGCGCTGATTCTACGCATCCCCCCGCGTCTCCTTGCTATTGAAACCAGTTCCCTTATATGGCAGAGTGTTTCGTGGGGGAACCAGTTTTGGCCAGTGCGCGGCGTGTTCTCTTGCTGGAAAGACTATACGTTCTTCATAATTATTATCTCTTCGATGATTTCGATGACACATTCGTTGATGGTGGCCTTTTTTACGTGTGGTTTTTTTGGTCGGGCTCTAAATTTCAAATGGACTCGAAGTGCAATTCAAAATAAGCTTGTTCGAAAAATTCAAAAATTTCATAGACGACGGGTACAACGACGTTTATCATAAGTTATTGTAGTAATCAATAAGTGTTAGGATTTCGGGCCCATTTAATTTTCGTAAAACCATTATTATTATGCGTAGTTATAATATATTATAAACTGTAATATTTTAACATGTCTAACACTTTCAGTTGAAGTCTTTTAGATTCTGAGTGAAACAATTAATGTATTGGTTTTACAATGACGTATGTTTTTTTATGTACATAATAATTACATTGGTACATGATTCAATCTTCAATTTTAAGGGTGATTTCTGATACGAAACTGGATTTAGTTGGTGCCCATTGATAGGTAAACATTTTAACAACTAAGAAACTACGCATTCGAATTTTGAATTATGTACAATTTTCAAAAAAAAAAATCCACCTAATAATATACAGTAAAAAGGGGGAGGGGGGATTCTCATTTGAAAAACAGAAGTTTGTATTTCCATAGGGCATTCCTTAAGCAATGCAAAAAAATTCAAGAGTTTGAAAATACGGTCTATGAGTATATATTTAAAAATTCCAAAAATCAGAATTTGATTAAATTTTTTATTAAAGGAAAAAATGGGATATAGCATGCTTCCAGGTGAATTACTATGTATGTATTTACATTTACGTAATTATTATTAAATTAAAATAAATATGTATTTATAGTGTGTTGATTTATATTTTGATAAATCTCGTTTTCGTGAATTTAGATATACCGAGCTTTTTTCTCGGTTCCTTGAAATACGTTTTATCGCGAGTTGACTATATTTGTAGTTCGTAGATTTATATTTTGATAAATCTTGTTATAAATAATTTTGTTGGTTTATGCTCTTGATGTATAACGAATTTCGATGTAACGACTTTTTTTCTCGTATTTTGAAGTTCGTCATATCGCGAGTTGACTGTATTACATAAGATATTGCCTGGTTCGCGATCAAAGAATCATTTTTTTATTTACTATTTATATATAATATTAGGGATGTTACGTTTTAAGTTCAGTAAGTAATGTTTAATACAATTACTTCGAATGGCAATAAGTTTTTTGCTCAATTATTGTGATCGCTTACAAAGATGCTTCAATTTATAATTTTTAAATATTAAATGAAAGTAGCTTATTGACACTAGAAAACTGTTTATTGACACAGCACAGTTGTTAGTTAAGATTAAACAAAGCTGGACTACGTCTTTAAATCGATTAGGTACTCAAGATTTATATCAACTGTTTGTATCGTGTTCCTGCAGTCTTCTGGTACGAGTGTTGACTCTTGAGTACCTACGAGTTTACCACGAAGCCTACAAGGAGATGCTGTGAAAAAAAACAAACATTGAAAATGTTTTATAATATCAATTAATGATTAATGGTGTGCGTATACATAATATTTATTGTGATGGTAAAAACTTGAAGAAACTGACAAATTTGTATGAGCGTATGAGTGCGAAGTTAGTGGGGTATATCCAAAACGAAGGCGAGAAGATGAGGAAAAGTTTTTGATTTACAAAACCATGGGAGGAAGAGAAGGATGACCGATATCTCTTACTAAGTGGCAAAGTGAGGGGAAAGGATAAAATTGTTAATATTATAATATGTCAAAAAAAAAATATTTAAGTAACAAGGTGAAACATTAAAGTAGATTGTATAACATTAAATTGTACTCATTTTATTAAAATATTAATTAATTTGAATATAATTGGTAATTTAAATTGCAGAGGAAATGGCAAACTTTATCACACGCACTTAAGAATTGTTTTTATACGTGTCAGTGAGGATTGGTAGGTATTTTTTTATTTATATTATAATTTTTATGTCATTCAATAGTAAAATACTTGATTTGATCAATTCAATTATTTATATTATTTGTTGATCACTATTAAATTCTTTTAAATAAGATTAAATAAATACTGGTGATTTTAATTAAACATAAATAGCAAAGTTCATAATTAAATATTCATTGGCCAGGCTAATAACTAAATTTAATTTAAGCATGTACAACATAATCAATTAATAATTTAATTAAAATAAAATGTTAACAGCTGCACCTATGAATAATTCAGCAGACAACAGGTTATGCACATTATAGCCCGTTCAGTTAAAGAAATATTGTGGTATTGGTATAAATTGTAAGCTACATACTTATAGGTACCTATATAAAACAATATGAATCAAAAAGTAGTAACTTGCCAATTCATTATTACTATAATATACTTAGTATTAACACTTATCTACATTTTAGATTCTTATCGGAGCGATTAATGTAGTAATATTACAATGACGTGTGATTTTTTTTGTGTCTGTATACATGATTTAATATTATGGGAGAAAAAAAATGCTTTGATCTTTAACTTTGAGGGTGGTTTCTGATAACAAATTGGGTCAAGTTGGTTTAAGTTTTTGGACTATAATTATGAGCTATGGACCTTTGACATTTTCGATTTTTAGCTCTGTCAAAAACCTTGAAAAATTTAATACAATAAGTTCCTTATAAGTTTTTACTCTAGCTAGGTATTTATAAATATAGATGATTCATAAACACGATTTTTTTATAAACATTTTAAGTTCAAATTTTAAAAAAGTTATAAATTTTAATTATTTATTAAGAAAAACAATTTTAGTTATTTTTATTGAATTCAAAATTATTTTTCGTGGGAATTTGGAATTTTTACGTATTTTATTAAATTTTGTACACAATAAAATTTTCAAAACATTTAGATGAATTGTCTGCCTAACTTATTTTTAGTTTATTCCGTATTACTAATAGCATTGAGTATAGATAGTATCATAGGCGCAAATAGCGTTTGAGATTTTGGGGGGTTAATAGGGCTAATAGGGCCTTACTTTGATAATATTGAATAAGTTTAAAACAAAATGTAGAAAATGTTTGGGAGGGCTATTGACATTTTTGGGGGGCTAAGCCCCTAAAGCCCCCCCCCCTATTTGCGCCTATGGATAGTATACTATCTATACTCAATGTTAATAGTAAAATAAAATATTACTGTGATAATTAATAGCAATTTAGTAATATACTTGTATGCGTAATTATAATATAATAGGCGGGCAGTCTCTACTCAGAATCATTTTTCGTATGCAATTATTTATCATTGGATTCAAATTTAACACCATTACAGTAATTTACTCAATGACGAGGTACACTCGATTCCTACAACAGTACAGCAGAGTGGTTGCCTACTTTTCCCCTTTTAAAAAAAAAATATTATTTAAAATTTATACCTACAAATTACAATATTATAATACGCTCGCAGCGTCATACTTTATATTTATGACACGAGTTTAAGTGTTCGAATGAAATGTGTATAGTGTATGAATATTACAGAATGTGCTCGAATATTCGCAATATAAATTATGAACATATTTGAATAGGTATCTACGTTTTTGCTACAGTTAATTATTTGTCATGTTATGTTAAAAAGAAAAATATAAACTTAAGTAAAATAAAAACGTAAATACTAAAGGCATATTTTGTACTTTTCTCTCTTAATAGATTTGTGCACATTTGGTAAAATTAATTAGGTCAAGACTTGTACTCACATCTCGCGGTTATAATTTTGATTTACACAAACAATTTCGAACCGTTCTAAAAACCATTATTCTATTTTTGTTTTCGTTTAATAAATGAAAAATATTCATTTGAAATTGTTTTTCTTCATACAAGAGAATAGTTGAAATGCATAATAGGTATTTAACTATTCGTTTAATTTAATTTTTTTTTTGCCTTTTATTAAAGATGTGTTGACGAAATGTTGGTTATTACTGATTTGATAAAAAAGAACTGAAAAAACTTATACATTATATCTGAAATTTAATAATTGTCTTCATCTCTCAGAGAATCTTGGGATTTGGCTTAAGTTAAATACAAATGTATCACCTTAAGCAAATGTATTAATAATTGTATTCACAGAAAATTGAATTATGTGGAGACGTCTAGCCTCTGGGCGGTAAATTGTGTTAAAAAAATAATTATTTGTTCATACTTTATGGTTTGTTATACAGTTATAATATGTACTATAATAAGTTTTTTATATACGAACTATAGGTATATTACAATATAATACTGCCAAGTGCGCTGCCCACAAGAAGCAGAATAAATAAATATAATATCTCCTATAGGTTAGGTTAGTTATTCTCTTCTGGGTGGCGTAAACTTAGATAAGAGGTTCCACGTAATAATTTAAAATATAAAAATATTTTACAACCATTTTTTAAAACAGTATAATAAACTGATATGATACTTATTGTTTGTATAATGCTTTTACGTTTATTGTTCAATCTATTTTAATTTTGATTATTTTTTTAAAAATAATACAAGTTTTTGTTTAGTTATAAGCTATAACTTATAAATTATAACTATAAGTCTATAAATATTTTGTTTAATTAATGATTATTTTTTAGATCTAACAATATATTATTAGATAATTGAAAGTATATGTATATATGAATTAAATTAGACTCTAATATGTATTATAATAATTACGACAATAAATTAGCATTTATTTAATTATTTTTAATTCTATAGGTATATTATAACTAAATTGCTTGCGTATTTTAAATGTAATAATTAATAAAATACTATTATACGTATTACACTTATAAACTTTATAATTACTTAAATAATACTAAACTTAAAATAGTTACTTTTTTTAAGCAAATTTTAATTTTAAAAATAATTTAAAACACTTAACGAATCAATCAATTCTTATTTGCTATGAAATAATCTTAAGTAAAAATACATTTTTAGTTATAAAATATATTATATAATATGTTTATGCAAATTAAATGAAATTACATGTTTGCATTACTAATTAACACATAATATTGTACATTTACTATCTAATGTAAAAAACTTCATTGATTAATTATCAGGAACTCCTTAAATTATGAACATAATTCGATTTATATATAAAATTTACAGTAAAAAAATTATAAATTTAATCTACATAAAAATAAGACATAAAATTAATTATAGTAAACAAAAAAATAGGTAATGGCTTGTTTGATTTGTCAAAAAAGGTTAACAACTAGTAAACATATTTATGGAATCTTGTACTTCATGGTAGTTATATATTTAATGTGATTAAATTGAATTCAAGTTTCCGTAAGCTATGTAGTATACACACGCACGTATGCCACAACTAAGCCAAAAATATTCTTTTTAAAATCACCCATAACAGCATCATGAGTCCTATGTAGACAGCGCCTTTGAAGATCATATGACAGATATATAAACTAAAAACAAACATAAAATAACGATTTTAATTGGAATTGTCAATTATTATTCACAAAATAATAATATTATAGACCGCGAGTTAGAAGCTGTGATGCATTATGGGATATCAATAATTATTGTTGTAGGGCCAATAATACAATTTTATTCTCCGGCGAATTCTAATCTCTATTCACGTTGCAAGAAAAAGTTAAAAGTCACGATGTATTAAATTGATTAAGCCCCATCAGTTTAATCGTGTTAGTATTAGATCATGAAACAATCGCGACAAAGTTTTTTATCTAATTTGTTTATAGATACTGGAAATAGGTACCTAATGAAAGTTTTGAGATGGCCATTTTATTTTTACACAAGTACAACTTACTATATATATGTTATACAGTTATATTGTAGCCATACTATAAGTATAGGTATATAGATTATTAGATAAGGCATACCCGTGAAGACGTTTCCTGGCCTCCGGTAACTTGTCCTGTCCTTCTTTGAGCAAGAATGTCATTATCCCTTTGTGATACGTATCCAAGTACTCTTCCCAATGCATCTTTTTAATATCAAATGGAAACAGTGTTTGGTCGTCATTGTTTAAGCTGTTCCATAAACTTTGCACGTTTTTATTACTGAATATCCATTCCCTCGTGGAAAAGTATTCCAATATGTCAGTGAATCTTCCTATTTTCTTGTATTGATCGACCAATCTAAAATCGTATACGTTAATTATGTTATATTTTTGTTGATGTCGAATATTCCCGGTTAGGTATAACCTATGATGCCCTACTAACCACGTTTACGAAAAAATAAAACCGAACACCCACAAACCTGAGTTTATTTCCCGTGCAAATGAACACTAAATCCAACAGGAACGCTGGCAGATAATGTAATATTAGGACGGTGATCTTGTGTAAAAACACCGACGCGTTCATTATCAACGTCGGATACCACATGGCCTTAGCCGTGGGACGGTGCAAGATGTAGTACATCAGGGTCGTCGAAAATATTCTCCAAGTCAATGGGTTTTCGGGTGACGACACGAAATTGAAGATGCGAGGGTCGTCCGTGTGATTTTCGATCGATTCGCTCGGCCCGGCACGGCAGTATCTGCAGGAGAAACACGAATATAATTTACAATAGCTGGTATATAAAAAATAAGAACAAGAAAATAATAATATCGTTTATTCATGACAACAATTTTATACGATATCGATATGATAATATAACTCGATGGTGGGAATAGACAGCAAGTGGTATAACACCCAAAAATGCTAATTAGTCTCTAAAATAGACTAATATTTTAATAGTTTTGTTAAAAATTATACAAGGAATAAGGTAAAATTTGATTGATAAATCGTTAAACACGTATAATATATTAATAAATAATTATACAATATTAAAAGTGACGAATTGTTTTTTTAAAGTTGACATTATTATTCAAAGCGTTAAGAGAGTTGAGGGTTACAGTATTTTGCCTGGGTTGATATTTGAAATTGTGAGTTAAGTTATGAGCTTTTTAGGTGGTTACGTTAATTGTACATCGCACTTGACCATAATGTTGCTACTGTTACTGTGGGTATAGTTCTTAAAATAAATTAACTTGAATTTAGGATTTAGAAAAAATGAATCAAAAGTTAGGTTGCTTTGAAAACAGTTGTACTTACATTCGTTTTATTATTATCTGTTAAAAATACACTTGTTTGCCCACCCTCCTCCCTCATGATGTCATTTCTAGCTACGACCTTGTTAAAAAAAACCTCGATTTCCATATGATTGAGGGTTTACATCACTTGGCCTTTGCACCATTATTATTTTGAGTTGTACACGTATCATGTACAGTGAGATAGAAATATGCTATTAATAATAGCACATATACGAACTTAATAATATGTATATAATATCAGTCGTCGCAAAGGACCGTTGTCATGCGTTGTACCTGACGTGTGTATCCCAGGACGCGGCTATTAGTGCGTTCACAGTCAAATCGGCAGGCACAAGATCCGTGACGGCGTTCAGGTCGCAGGGCAGAGATTTTATTATGCCCGTCATCACGCCAGTCACGATGCCCGTTGGCCCGTACAAATTGTCGATCCAACCCGGCAGCGGTTCGTTGGCGGTCGCTATCACTGTTAAAAATAAACAATAAATATAATCGCCTGTAGTGTATAATATTATGATAAAAAAAAATTTCGTGTTTTCTCGTCATTTTTAAATAATATTATATAGATATCTACCGATTGCCGGACGGACTATCGTGACGGGCAGACCCTTGGCTTCGCGCTTGATCAGTTGTTCGGCGGCCGCTTTCGTCATGACGTAAGTGTTTGGCATGGGTCCCAACAGGCTAGATTTATAATGGCAATAATATTGTATTAGGGTATCTTTATTGGTGTTCGACCGGTTTAAATAATGTTTAAAGACAAAAAACAAAAATGTTGTACACAATATTATTCTTATATATAAGACATTACTATAGTAAACAAAAAAACTAGAATAATATTACGATATTGTCATACTTTTGACGACGATTATGTCGTTATTATACTGAATGTAAATTATGATAGAAATGTGTAGATGAGTGTTTAACGATTTTCAAAAATTTGACGAAATTAAATTAGTTAAATTTTTCTACTACGATTTGTATACTAAGCAGTATTGTAAATTAAGCAATTTGAATTTACAAAACAACCAGCAGACACAGAAAATTTAAAAAAAAGTGTAGAGACAATTTTAATACTTACAAAGGTTTCATTTTTTCGAGTATATTTGAACTTTTTGTCTTATAAAGATGTATGAGTTTTTCATAGTTATACGGTAGATTATAAAACTTTTCTTCTATACGTTTATTATGACAGTTGGAGAAAGCCGTCGAGACATGTAAATAAGACTAAAAAAAAAAATTGATTTTTTTTGTAATTCATAAATAGATGTTTGAAGAAAAAATGATTAGGTATATACATTATGAATTTACACTTTTAAAAATAATAAATAATTACCGCGAGATTTTCAACTTTGTGAGCAAGTTTTACGATTTCTCTGGCGCCGATTACGTTTATTCCAATGGCAATGTCAAGGCGTTCATCAAATCGAACCGTGGCTGCACTATGAAATATGACATTTACCTCTTTGATTAACATATTCAGGTCTTCGACGGACAGTCCTAAATCTGCTTGGCTACAGTCACCTCTGAGTGCACTGATTTTCTTTAATGTTGTTGCATCGATGTCTTTAAATATCTATAGTTATGTAAATCGATATCACATAATATTTAAAACTATTTATGCAATAAAAATATAACATCATCGTATAAAACGTACCGGCATATTGAATATGTCCTCCAGTCTTTCGTGTGCATTTTTTCCTTTTTTGTCCCTTACTAGAAGATAGATGTGGTTGATCTGAGGGCACGATCTAATCAATTTGTTGACGATCAGCTTACCGAGAAACCCCGTACCTCCGGTGACGAAGACAGATTTATTTTTAAAAAACTCTTGGATGTTTGATTGTATTTCAGCCATTTTTGGGAAAATTTAATCGTTACTAAAAACAAAGAAAATAAATCCAATAAAAATATTTTCAAGTCCTTTAGGATAAAATGTTAAATAAACTAGTATTAACACAATGTTTGGCTAAAGTGTTCTTGAAGGTGAGCAACATTTGTGCGATTGCGCTGTTATAGGAAATAAAAATTACAGACGTTATAATATTATATTTTTATGAGATCCCGTAAAACTATACATTGTCACGTATTGAACTTATATATAAAATAAATCATTACTATAGTATAACGCAACTTTTTAAAAAATAAAAATAAAAGCATTTTTCATATCCACATTATTACCATTTCTACGTGAGATGCCTATTTTAAATGTTCAATATTACTCCTAAGCATTTTTCTGAAGTGATTTTATGCAATAAATACAGCTTTGATTATATACATCAATATAATTGTTTCGTTTATCTTCACTTAATTACTGTATATAGTTGAATTGTAATTTGATCCGGAGTGTTTGAATTTTGAACTCGATATAAGGGAAATTAAATAAATATTGATTTGTATTTTTATTTAACATAACCTACACTATTTTTGGGATACAATTTATTCATCATTGACTGCTATTAATTCTAAATATTATCAGTTTATCATAATTTTCCATCTTAGTTCAATTTCCAAAATTTAATACAGCATCATCTGCAAATGCTAATATATTACCATCTATGTTATCTAAATGAAATAAATCATTTACATAAATTTAAAATAATATAGAAGTATAATACGCTGTCTCTTGTACGCCAAATTTAACAACACACGAATTACTTAGCAATATTATTACCTACCAATTGATCACTACCATTAATGTTAGATCTATTAAAATTATATGATTCCTACTTATAACATACATATACCTACTTACTAACATATACTTTCAACAATATCATAGTTTTAATTTAGACAAAAGTAACTCATGAGATATTAAATTAAAAACTTTAACAATGTCTAAGAACATTATTAAGTTCATACAAAGGACCTTTAATAATAGAGATCTAACCTAATCCGTTTTTAATTATGTTATAAAAATAAATAAAATAAATAATAATATACTATAATTTGATTGTTTACGATGTTCATTATTCAAGAATACATATACTAACTTTTTAAAATTATTTTTATGTATTAATAAGAAAACGTTTTTGGAAGTTTAGCGCTGCAGTGTATACATTGAACTTATTAAAACAATAGAGCCTTATATTATTATCACATGTTTTTAAGAAAAAAACATGCAGTCTACACATAATAAAACCGAAAAAATAAATAGCAAAATAATATTATTTACTATTTTAAAGGGCTTCACCAGAATAATATAGTTTCATTTATGAATATGTTAATTTTAAAATTCAATAAAAGTTCTCTTTGGGTTCAGAATAAGTTCAACTTTAAAAATTAGTTTAGGTGTAATGAGAGTCAACATGAAGTAAGCATTATAATAGAAAAAAGTTTTTTACAATATATGTAGAGATGATTTCTATTGGATTATTTAGAGCCGTTTCAGAAATAAGGAACCTTTCTATTGTTCAAGAGTGCATGAATAAAAAGAATACTCACTGAATCTAAAAATGCATTATTTTATAATAATATGGTGCTTTGTGTATACACTGGTTTTTTCTTACACAATATCATAAAAGTTTAAATATTCTATTATATTGTACATTTGTACGGCGTATCTACATATACAGGTTTTCATAGTTTTATGATAATAATATTATAGGTATTCTGTAATATTATAATCATTAGTATTAGTATTTAGTACCTATATCAGATGGATGCAAAATGTATTTAAAGATACTCATTATTAAATTCTATTCGGTTTTAAGTTCATTCTGTAGGGTGTAGACTACGGTTTTGGTATTTTATTTATAGTTAAAAATAGAATTGTGTTATACACATTGTAAAAGTCGTTTTTACTACTTTAGTTTCGATTTTTGCCAAGTACAATATTTTTTTTTTGATATATGGACAACTGGACAAGTATACCGAAAAGTTATATACTTACTAAAAAGAAATCAATTTCAAAATAATATTGTATTCTAGACTCTAGTAAATCGTATATGTTGTCGGTACCTAAGCATGTCTGTGTTTTAATATGACTACGTTCTCTCATGTCGACACAACAATATTAAGAGCGTTGCCGCTTATTAATAATAAAACTTCAAAACGGCAGTGGCGGTGTTGTATGTTCATATTTCAACGGAATTGACAAACTTTGCTCATAACACGTCTTGTATAACTTACATACCTACACATAATATTGAAGTGGTAGGAAATATACGGCTCAACAATAGTATTGTTATTATACCCCGGTCATATAAAAAAAATCCGAACTATTCTCACAATAAAAAGCAGGCACGCGTCGAATAAAAATAATAATAATCAAATAAATATACAAACGTAGAAAGCACACACATAAGTGTTTTAATGATTGGTTAGGTACCTGCACGCTTAAATAATCGTCCTCTTCACCTACATGTAGGTATACCTATCTGGATATAAATAACTCAATAACTCTATGTCACTATATGTGAAGAGCGTGCAAATCTCTCCGGGTGGAAGGCGGAGCTGTAAAAAGTGCGCTTTAGCCGAAACGAATGGACTGACATTAAACGCAAAAGTTATTTGCTACGATATCTTTTACAACAAAGGGCTAAAACAGATAGCGGCTAAGAAACTCTATCCCACAGGTTTAATCGATTAATTGTAGGTTGGTTGCGACTAATGGCAACGGATTACTTTTGGATACTTATCAAACTATCTCTGTCTGTCTTAAAGCGATTCGTGTGTAATGCCTATCGTAATTCTCGTCTGCAACAAAATGCAATTATTGCGTGTCATCAATAACATACCTAGCGAAAATAAATATAACTTGGTGAGTTTAACAGTTGTTTGTAATTTTTTATTGAAGTTAAACTACTGTATTTTTAAATTTCCCCCCCGAGAAAGTTGTATAGGTGCACATCATACAAACGATTTTACCGTTTCAAATATTTTCTCTTGTCCTCAATGAGTCATATCATTTGATCCGAATGGATTGCAGTTCAAAGAACTCAGTAGGCCTAGAATAATAATGCATCCGGAATAAAAACATAATACATTACGTGATTCACAGTCACTTTTTTTATAACATCAAAACTATTAGCTTACACATATCTTGACCGTCTAATATAAAACCAATTAAATTTCTATAACAACCTTGCCCTAAGGTACGAGATTATGAATTTTAATTTAAATAAATTACTGTTATACTTTTTATAGGTTATTTATAGTTTATCATACTAACGATGCTTAAATAAATATTTATCCAATGCCCTTTTTCACTAATGTGAAATTGATACTACTAAAACTTAAATCTAAATAGACGTTTAAAAAAAAAATATTAGGACTTTTAGTTGATATAATATTATAATCTAATAATTATTATTAAATATACTAGCTAATGTTTCACTTTATTATTCATCGTATTTACAATTTTTATAAATGACAATATGAAAAATATAACAGTATTAAATTATTTCATAAAAATTAATGTCGAATTTTATAGCTATATTAATTTAAGAATCATATAACATTAAATATTTAAGTTCTCAAATAAATTGTGTTTAACTGAGACATATTATCAAGAATCTTTAACACAACACAATTGAATATTGACCTTCAACTTACGTCTTGAATCACTAAATGAATTATTTTAAATTGTCGTTCAAGTACTAATAAACCACACAGGACCGCATGCGCTTCCAACAACACTTAACCAAATATAGCAATAATAAAATATAATGTAATAAAATCACTCTTACTCTGTGCCAAAATTGTCCACGAGCGTCGCTGGTTGACGGTCTCAAAAAAAAAATATCGAACTTAAATTTGCGTGTTAAAGTTAATCATCACTCGCGGAAAAAACAATAAAAACGCCGGACACAGCCCTCGTCGCTGCAGGTGAGAGACTACCGCGCTGGTAGTGAAATTTATCAATATAGTGCTAACCGGACGGCAACGATGGGTGAATTGGTCAGAAGAGGTGTATGCTCTTTTTTACACGTTATCAGCCTCAGGCGGTGTTCGGTGCTCACACTCGAACTTGATTGTTGGAGATGGTACGGACCGTTATTATTGTACGTACCTACTGACACACAATATCCGACCCCTCTCCCCAATAGCGACCGCGGTGTATGCGCAACGAATATTATAATGATAATAATAAGAACATTATATTATTATGTATAAAATGGGAATAAAATCGTGTCGGTATAGTTTTGACGTACACGCGCTCTGCAGCAATATTAAATATTATGTAGGTATATCGTAATCGGTCTGGAATTTTTTTTGTTTCCCACACACGAAAAACCACGAACGCATAATATATTATTATTATTACTGTTATATGTCAACCGGATCAGACGCACTCTGGGAGCGAACAGAAATAACCATGTTTAACTGCGGTATAGGCTGTTTCATCCAGTTCGGATATCGATGACCCCAGAGATATTAAAAAACTATTTATATACTACGAAACAGCGTGACAATTATCATAACCGCCGTTATTCGAACTTGTGATATCTATATCGTCCATAAACGGTAGAAAACAACGAACTTTAAAAAACCGTCGTCGGTCGCTAACCCGTCCCGAACGTTTCGTCCACCATCCGCACCTACCTTTAAGCATGCGCAGGCACGCGGTGGGTTTGTCTGCGGTGAAATACTCGTACCCAATACTATTGTAAGGTGGATAATGCACGAGGAGGACTATGAAAAAAATTACGATCGCGAGGAGTCGATAATATAGACCATACAATAATATAATAATATTTCCGAGGAAAACGCAGACCGAACGAGACGGTATACGGTTGTATATCTAAATATTAAAACGATATATACCGCGGTACCGTATCGTACCGACTAGGTACGGGTGTCATGGAATAATATGATTATTATTTTGTAACCGGGCGGGCGTTTTGGATATTGTATCGAAACGTAACGTCACACTCGTACGCGGCGCGAGAGCCTCAGTTAGAAAATAATTGTGATATACGACGGTGACCGCCGACCGGTCGACGGCGGACGGTGCGGTGCCCCACTTTACCAGAGAAGCGGTTCCGTCTGCGATGGCCGCCGACAGAGACCTACTTAATTTTTTTTTTCCTAGATGGTCACGGCGGCTCATTGTTAAGGACGTTGAGGTCATGCGACGTGTGTAAACACAACTATCGTGCTCCGGTGCATTTAGTAAACATAATATTTTGTGTTACATACGCATCGCGGTTCGCGGTCTGTGCACAACGATTTTGTTTTGGAACGGTTTCGATTACAACTACTATCCCGCGGCCTGCATTCCGCAATAATTATGATAGGTAACTATTATAATATTATTATTATGCATTCACCGTATTATCGAAACGATGTTTATCACTATATGTTTAGGTTCTATAGGGAAGAGGGACACGACTTGCAACCCTAAAAAAACACTAGATACGCTGCAAGCATAATATTGTGTGCTCCTGAAATATGCACTTGCATTCAGTGGCGGTAAAATTATATTCTCATAAAGAGTGGGAGGGGGGCTGATTTTTAACATACTCTATTCGATGGTTAGATATATAATAATTTGGACGTAGCCCATTCGGCTCCTGTTTTTCCTAAACGGCTTCCGTATAAAAAGGTTATACGAAAAGGTAAATTCCCAAACAGCTTCTGTTTTTTATAAAACAAATTCTTTCCCACTTCGTAACATAGACTACTGACTTAGGCCTGTCTTAAAATAGGTGTGGTTTAATATGGGTTTCTTAAGGTCTAAGAAAATTATAAAAATTATATAAAATATAATATATTGTGAATTAAATGTTATAAAAATAATATTAAAATCAAGCATTAAAAAATAGAAAAACTCTAAAAAAAATGTATGCATATACAAAGACCAAAATATAAAAAAATCGTAGATTGGGTAAGTTTTTAAAGAACAATTTTTTTTATATAATCCATACGTATTTATTTTATGAAAATTCGTCAATAATGTTTCCAATGAGCCCAAGTTTTTTTTCGATTTAGGTGTATTTATAATTTATAAATGAAACATATTTCAATTTTAGTTTAAATTATACAACGGTATACAGTATACCGTTTGGAATTCACAGAATAATTTATGGTTTCCGTTTTATTCTTATATCTAAGTTATCATAAATATTGAAAAAATAGGTCATCGGGATCTATCCCCCTCACTATTTCACTACTGCTTATATATATTTTTTAATGTTAAATTAATAATTATTAGTAAAATAAATAGCCGCATATAAATAAGAAAATACAATTCGATTACCTATTTAATTTAAATACATTTCAGACTATTCCCAAATAAATTATGAATTAGTCAATTACATTGATTGATTGAAGAACTTGATTGATTTGATAATTAAATAGCCATTTCTTCTTCTGTAAGCGGTGTGCTGGTGTACACGCGGCAGTGCGTGGGTGCCTTTAAATTATGTAATAATAGATTGTTGTTTTGATAATAAAGTTATTAAAAGAAGTCAAAAAATTAAGAATGAAGTTTAAAAAATCAAAAATCAACCTAAATAAGTCTCAAAAAGCAAAACGCCTAAATATGCAAATGCATGTAACATAAAATTACAAATTTGGATTCGTCGTAACACGAAACTAATTTGTATCTAGTTGGCCTTTTTTTACAATTGAGTAAAACAAATATGCAAGTGCTAGAAGACCTCTGGTATAAATATATTAGCAATACCTACCACAAGAGGTTAAATGTTAATAGGTAATATGGATAGTATGACTTACGTTATTATTCTTGTGTGACTAAATTTGGTCAGCCATTGGTGAGAACAAGTGGACCCCTAAAAAACCTTAATATTACTAACAATAATAATTATTTTTATGAGCTTAATTTTTTTTTAAATAATATTTCATGTTCATGGTACAAAAATAAATCTAAACATAAATTATTTTATATTTATATTTTATTTTTACAATTGTCCATTACCATCAATTTAAAATTAGCATTATATTAGTTAATACAATTTATAGGTAAGTAATTATAATTTATAAATAATTCAACCACTATAGATATTAATACTATATTAATTACTTTAGGATTTGTTTTTTACTTTTTCATTTCTTAATAAACTAACACGTCATACAAATTGGTTTTACTAAATACCATTATACCAGTAAACTAGTAAACATACTTTCAATAAGATAGGTAGGTAGGTATACCTAAAAAATAGCAGAGCTTAAGACTTAACAACTAATTTATAACATATTACACTCTAATTGTATGACTATCAAATTAGGTTAAATGTTAAAATATAGGTATAAAACTTACTTTTTAATTGTTATAATATACGCTTGAAATATTAGGTAATACACATTATATTGAACACTTTATTGATCACTATAAGATATAAGTATTTTTATCTATCTACAAATGTTTAAATCAATATACCTAAATATTAAAACAATATTTACCTATACTATCTGTGGTGTATTTTTTTTGTAGCTTTTATCACAAAATATTGCACCTTAATAGTTAATAAAAATATTATTATCTGCACATTATTACAGAAATCACAGATAGATTAAGAGGTACTTAAGTTACATTTTAATGTAATAGTATCATTATTAATGTTATTACGACTGGTTACCTAGTAATGATAGAAAGAAATTAAAAAAAATTCAAACAAACTTGGAGATTTTTCATAGTGTTATTCTAACTTTTTGACTGTTGGATAATGTAGTGTTCGTTCACTCGAAATTGTTTTCATTCCCATTGTACTTCAACAACTTACCACGAGAGTAGGTAATGCGTCAATGCTAGGTCATTACTCATTATATTTCTTGGTTTTGACTGATGATAAAATAAAATATATGTTAGGTACAGTTTTGAAAATAACTGTTTTTATAAAATAATTGCCAATTAGTAGGTATACATACTTTTATACAGATGTAGGTACACATGTCAGTGTACCTATGCTATCGCACAATAATAATATAATTTTACAACTCATCAAAAAAAAAAAATTGTGTTTTACTACAACTATAATCAATAATTATACGTAAATTATATTTTAAAATTGTTTTTTTCAAGAGGATGACTTGGGTGAACAGTTAGAAGTTAGAACCACCAAATTTGAAATCAGTACCCTTGTAGCTTAAGCTATTTATGGTTTAATAATTACATATAATTTTATATTTATAAATTAATCTGTACAGTTCAGAGCTATTATAGTATTATACTTATATATCATATATGTGTTAATTGAATGGTAGTATGAGAGAGGGGGCATTGTCCCAACGATACTCATTGTATAATGACTAATAAGTAGGTAATAACTAATAAGACTAACTGAAAAAATAGGAAGTTTCAGCGTCCAAAAAAGGTTTTCGTTAAAATTGCTTGAATCCTTTAAGTCTCTAAAATCCCTAAAACCCTTAAATCCAATTTTAAAATAAATTTCTAATTCCAATCAGAATCATTCCAGTACCTATCATAAATTATACTCCAATATACTATTGTGTTATAATATGAGTTTTGTGTAATGTTTATTGTGGTTTAAGTTAGATATAAACAATTAATAAAATAATGTCTTTAGTATAAAAAGGAGCAACCTATAGGTTCGACCAATGGTATTAAAAGAAAAGTTAAATATTTTAATAACGAAAATATACAAATTTCGCATATTTGAACATTGTTCTCAAATTAATATCCTTATTCTTTGTCAATTAATGTCATATTAAATGCTAATTATTTTCTTATGCACGTTTTATGATTTTTATTTATCATTGCAGTCTGCGTTGACAAAATAAACATGAGCCAAAGAATTTAAACCAGCATTCCGAAAAAAAAAAAAAAAAAAAAAAACGTTTATCAAATGAAAACACTTCACATTGTTGTCGCAAGTTGCATAAACACTAAATATACACGTAAACCCTCATCTATGTTATGTAAACTAAACAGACAAACAAGGAGGCTTTATTGGCCTTCCAGAGCTACGATATTATTTTTATATTCCTGGGCAGTATATTACGTTTTAATGTTTATAGACTGTTTTTAATCACACGAAGAGTGATAACAATATTATTTAAGATCCTGTTGGATTATCACATTATGATTCATGCTTTAGTCGACATAATTATTACTTAATTATAAAGCTGCTATTATGAATAAGTGACTAACCAAAAACGGTAGAACTTTAGTCTATAATGTTATATAATAATGACGATTGTAATAATAATATAATTTTATAATATAGGTATTAATTATATGAAATGTTTAATTTTAGTGTTGATTAGCATATTATTTTTCGATACCTATAATATACTTATAGCTCTAATGATATCAGTTGTTTGATACATCTAACACATAACTGTAGGTACCCCTCGTTGTCAGATTAAAAAAAAAATAACAATGATTAAACTCGTCGCCAAATTACGGACAATGACCCGGTTGTCAAATTTGAAAATACGTCAATTAACTCGGCTAACGTCAACCTACGGAGGGCCCGCAGCGTGGCACGGCTAATCTCGCGAAAAGTTAATTTGCTACGATGTGCTCACGACAGACATACGACTATAATATATAATACTATTATTATTATTGTTGCTATGACAAATCGATGTGACGTCCTCGAGCGTCGCACGGCGTTATATTATTATCTCTCTGTCTGCAGCGTGAAAACGTGACGCGTGCTTCCGCAACACCAACACTTGTTGAAGCCACTCTGGGTCAATATCAGAGTTAATTGACCTGTTATCGATTTTATGACGAAAACACTATCGGTGACGTTGTACATAATTACAAACCGTTGAGTTTCTGTATCGTTTGGTGTTAATTGTGGTAATTGTAGTAATTGTGGTAATTGTGCAACAAGCCGAACGGCACAATGCTGATGATATCGGGTAGGCACCCTTTTGGAGTATCACTATTTAAGATCGTAGAGTTATTGTCCGGCAGCTGTATACAGATAATTTTACAACAACCATGACTAAATATGTTTACGGATTTTAATTAAATTTTTTTAATAGGTCGATTAAAATTAAATACCCACCCGTTGGTTCTTTTGACGGCGGTCGTTTGATTTTCAATAACGCGGCTTCCCCGACAATTATTGTTGTATTATACACAATATGTTATAATAATAATATAATACCCTACGGCAGACAGCGCTATTATTGGTATTATCGAATCGACGAAACGCGTCCACTTGAGTGTATAGTATAATAATATTATGTTCGCATGTACCATAAATAATTGTTATTCAAAACATGACGTATAATTTCAAATTAGTCGGATGGATACGGAAACTGTATTTAAATGTATTGTATATAATTTAATATTTTTGATTTGTATACAGTGGTTTTTAAATATGCAATATGAATTATTTCGTCGTTTATTATTTACTAGCTGATCCGGTGCACTTCGTTGCCCGTTAAATGTACCAACTCTATATGACTCGAACTTTGTACAATTCGTTATTTAATATTCGGTGTATGGTGTTCGAAATGTATCTTAACTTTTCCGTTTCCCGGAATAAAAATTCTGATTCGCAGCAGTATATTATCAAGTAGGCAATCTACCTACGGTAGATCGCGGACTCCGTGCTGTTTGTACGTAGGTGTATAATTTAACACTAAAGTATCAAAGTTATACCAAGTTTGTCGTATTCCACCTATGGTGGATTAATATAATCAATTAATACAAAATCCTAACTTAACATAACTAATAATATCAGATGAATAAAAAAAAACCAAATTTAACCATTCTTAAAATAGTCAGTCTTCTTCCCAGAGGTTTAATCTACACACAAACATTCATACCAAGCTGAACCAGTGCACTCCGTTGTCCGTAAAAAATTACAACTTAAAAATTACGATTGTTCTACTGTTTTTGGGTGTCACTTTCTGCAATGTTCAGTAATTTGATTTGGTGCTAACTTGTACCTGATCTGCCCAAATAACCAATGGAAACCAATAATAAATAAATACTAACTTCTACTGTAGACTGTAACCAATAGCAACTATTTAAAAAATAAATGAAAATAAAATTTCCAATTTCCATCGTGAACCTCAAGATCCCTGTTTGAGCACCTCTTTAAAATGCAAATTTCGACAATCCTTTCTTAGTGCCCGATGAAATTATTATAAAAATCTATCCTCGAAATTTTAAGTCGATAACTAAAATAGGTTCGGCTCTGCGTTGATTATTGGTAAAGTACACTTTCCTTTATATAGGTATAGAGATTAAATCCTCTACAGAGTTAAAAGCAAGACAATGTTTAATAAAATAAATTAAACTATTATTTTTTCGTTACATTTTTTATGCTAAACTTTATTCTTAAAGTGTATAGCGTATACCTATATTTTATATCAAACTATTTTTATTAAAAAAATATTAACTCGATAACCATTATTTTCTAAACAATAATTTATCTGTGACCACATGATTACCATAAATACCATAAATACAACCCTATACTTTGTCCAGTGTTTGATCCTGTGCTTTGTTTATTGTCATAGCAAAATTCGTATCGGTAATTGATGTCTAGTAAATTAAAAAGGAAGAGTAGAATCAGACGTAGTCAAATGAATTCTACGCGATAAAATATGCTGGCCAGTTTCTTAACTAGTTATGGATTCTAAATCTAAAGAATGGTCGTACATATTTCGTACAATAAAATATCTTGTAAAAATGTATCATTCATTGGATTGGATCTGGCGCGGATTCAGAATAGATTTACGGGGGGGAGGGGGGCATATTTGGATAAAATTTCAGCTTAAGTCTGAATTTGTATTGTCTTGAATGACATGACATTTCTTTTTTTTAAGAAAATTTTGCTTAAAATCGGCACTACGCTTTGATATCTTAATAAAATAATGAAACAACTATTATAGATACACGTTAAATTACCTTAAGTTTTTTATTAATTTTCTATGATTATAGATACAATTTACAGCGACCATATATGCGTACCTACCGTATCATACCTGTACGCCAACTAAATTTTTATTTTTACTGAAAAATTATCATATTACACAATAAATATCGTCAATAACCAAATACGTAAGGTACGTAGGTACCTACTACAAGTAACCAGACAAATTATAAACAATGAAATCCTAATAACCACGGCTATCGCCTATCATTAGTATTGATACAACATTTTATGACTTTTATGTAGGACAATTAGATAGCCTGTGTACCTTTTAAATTGTAATACAAATAAACCGGCTTTCGGGTAGGGGCTACCCGGCTTTCTGGAAGGGAAGCAGTGACGGGCGTCGAGATAACACTGGTTAGTTTTCGTTCTCCGACTATAGAATTTTAGACCGATTTTAAAGGACACCACCAAAAAGGCGATCAGAAAGACAATGTATTTTATCAGCCCGTCGAAAACATCAGACATTGTAGAATCATTCTAGGATTTGCTAGAGTCTATGGGGACTATATCCCCTTGGAATCCTCCCCTTGGATTCGCGCATGGATTGGACACTATATTTAAATTTCTCAAAAGTATTACGATAGTTCCTTGTTTAAGTACCAAACTGTGCGAAGTTAAACCACTTAAATGTAAACTATCTAAAAATTCTGTAGGTAATAGAAAATGGCCACAGTTATTATACACCGTGTTTAAACTTAAAAACGTTTTTTCTTGTTCAGGCAACATGTTAACAATTGCATTATTTATTTAATCACAATTTTCATTTCTAAGGACAAGTATTAAATTTAAGCAAACTATAACTATAATTTATTATTTATACTTATTGTAACTGTGTGAAGGTTTAGTTTAAAAATATTAATGAATAATATGTTTTGAGATTGATATACTTATTTTCATTCTTCAAATTATGAAGGTTTATTAGTACAATTATTATAATATTGGCTTTTGTTATATTTAAATTAATTTTGAAATTTGTGATACCTACATGAACAGCGGTATTTCAAGCTTGAAATAAACACGTTTTAAGTACATAGCTATAATGTGCAAGCTTAGAAATTTTTAATTTATCTCCTTAACCACTTGGATATTGGGTATTTTTATTTTTTTACTGCTTGGAGTCTCAATAAAAAGATTTGCCCCGGGCATTTGAAAGTCTAAATCCAGCCCTGACACAATGTAAATATATACGCCACTCGTCGGGTAGTGACGCATGTTATTCACTGACGATGACTATGCAGCAGTACTGCAGTAGATGTAGAAGAGATGTAAAGTTGTGCGTGTAAGCGTACGCAAGCCAGTGCGTCGCTACGCTACTACTCGGAAAACTAAATATCTCCAAAAACTATTTAATTGATACATTTTCGGACTTTTCCCATTGCATGGCTCCTCCTCAGTGACACCAAGTAGTGCCTTTGAAAAAAAAAATCATGAAATTCGGTCCAGTAGAACTTCAGATATATAGCTGTCCAAAGAAATCACTTCATGTTTTAATAATATATAAAGATAAGGATAATATTTATAAGTCAATCCTTCGAGAAAGTACGTAACAAAAGCTCAGTATCAATTTACAACTGTCGAGCAGTGGTGGATTTAATGAGTTGAGGAAGGTGCTTGGAAGTTGAAGCAACCACATTGAACTTACACTTAGATATCAGCTATCGGAACTAATCTAGCAGAACTAATCGTATTAATTATTGTAGACTGCACTACCAAAAAATAGGTTAAATTTATTTTTACTTCGAAGTCGTTCGTGATAAGGGCCTAAGGAGCATTATTATAAAAATACCACCCATAAAATAATCCTAGATCCACCACTGTTGTCGAGTATAATATTATAGTTATTATAATTAAACAATATAGTAGGTACGTTAAACTTGCCTTATTATTACTACGTATTCCTTTTGTACATCACTTATCTATTTGTGATTTAACTAGCATGCCTATGGTTCAATGTACATTGTGTACGTATACTACTAAAATAATTGTACTGCGAGACCATCACATTTTTTTTCATTATTTAGGTAAGTATATGAGTCTTATATATACCTATAAATAAATAATAATAAAAATCATAATATTTTTTTACATGATTATGTTATTACTATTATGATTAATCCACATCATGTTCTAGATTTTAAGCAGACAAGAGAAACTATCATTTGTTTTTTCAGTTATATTATGATTTTATTTTTAAGACATTATCGTGGAAAGCAAAAAACCGTCAAAAGTTAAATGTAGAGAATGATTTTAGCCGGAAATGTAGTATACATAATATAATGTAGCGTACCGTGAAAAGTTAGAAATTTTGTTTCAACAGTGTGTTTTTTACTTATTTCAGAGTACATTAATGGTATTTTTTTTATTTTAGAGTTTTTATTACTCTTTTATAAGTAAATATTTTTTATTGGTAGCAGTTTTTAATCTCAGGAATAAAATTTAATAACAATTTTTTTTTTTACCTATAGTAGCATACCACGATGTGTGGTATCAAATATATTGTGTTATAACTTTATTATACCTATATATTATTATACATAAGAATTATATTGTTGACTGGTAGTTAAATTTAAAAGTAATAAAAACATTGCCACAGTGTACTGTGTACAGTCATATTATTGGAATGTTCACATAATTTTTTTCTATAATATCACCATCATTCACTTTTGTAAACAATATTTGTGTTATTTCATTAGATTTGGAACAGATTTTACGGTTTTACGAGAAAAATATATTTCTAAAATATATTTTTTGTTTTAACATAATGATAAAATGTGATTTTTTACTTTATGTTTTATAGTGATCACTGATTTTAGTAGGTAGTGATTGTATAGGTATAAATATAAAGGTACCTATTATACATACATTTTTTTTTAGCATTCCTGTATAATAAATTAATAAATAATATTGCTATTGTAAAATATAAATAACAGCTGACGACATCAATGGGTGAGAATGAAATACCAGATATTATACTTACAAGTTACAATACTGAAAACCAGTTATGTTCTAGGATTAGGGTTACTAAACCAGTTTACTATGACGTCAAAATCTTTTAAGTATTTTATTATCACTTGATTGTATATGAAAATTTAATATATTTTACAGTCACATACAAAATGATAAATTGAAAACAGCATTAAGGTTTAACAGGATATTAATAAAAATATTTTTTGATTATGATAATCATTACCTATTTATCTCCAAAATTTCATGTTGTATTTTTTAAACCAAATTCAAGTTCAACCTTGTGTATAGTTGTATCACAAATACCACTAAAAAAAAAAAAAAGGTGGGTAAGTGGATGTCGCTCTGCTGTACAGTAGGTTACAAGTGGGTCACTAAAGTAATTTATAAATTTACCTATTAACGTGGAACCTTGTTTTAAATTTTCATTCCTTAGCAATAAAAGTTGAACATTTTATACATTTTTAACAACAAAATACTTATTAAATTTAAAATTTGATAAATTTTGTCAAAATTCGAAATTTAAATGCTTATAAATTGTGCCTATGTATTTTTAATATTTTTCAAATGCTATTGTAACAATATATCAGGAGCGTTGCATTAAATGTTCACGCTTTTTTACACAGCAAATAATATTTTATTGTTATTTATAGATAAAAAACTAAAAAAATTGAAAACTGACAATGTCCGTAAATATCCCAAAAAGAGTCAAAATATTTTCAAAATGTTATGGCATATAGAAAATGAAAATATAAACATTCAGTAAAATTTTCATCTATTTTCAGTTATTCGTTTTTGAATTACAACAAAATAAGAAAATCGCTACACGAGAAATCGAGTGAATATCCAATATTGTAAAAAAAAGAATTTCAAACGCTCATAAAAATTTAATTTGATTTGCATGTAGACATTTTTTTTTTTGATAATGGTAGACAAACTTATAAGGAATCTTGTATAACATTTTAAAATCTTATATTTAAAAATAAAATTGTTTATGAATTTCTAACTCAAAATAATTTGCAAATTTTTGTCATTTTTACGTATTTTGTTAATATTTAAACTTTAAATGCTTATAAAAAAAATTGTGACTATGGATTTTTCATTTTTTTCATCTGCTTTTGAAACAATATTATACTAGGAGCCTTCTATTAAATTTTCAAGCTTTTTTAACCAATAAATAACATTTTATTGATATTTATAGAAAAAAAACTAAAAAAAAATGGAAACTGAAAATGTCCTGAAAACAGCTCAAAACTAATCAAAATATTTGGAAAATGTTATGGTGTATAGGAAATGCTAATATAAACATTCAGTCAAGATTTCATGTACCTACTTACATGGTAATTATATGGTAATTTGTTTAAGAGTGGCACCAAAAACCAAAACAGATTTTGCATGAAAATTCCCGTTTTTCCTTAATTTTTCTTTTGTTACTACAGGGAAATTTTTACTTTTGACGGCCCATAGTATCAACTAGATTCACTTTCCTATCAGAAAAATTACTGTTGAAAAAAATCCAAGCATTTTTACTGTCCTAAAAGGTGATGACAGTCTCAAAAATAAAAAAAAATAAAAAAATTAAATCATTGTAAAATCAATAAATTCATCGCTCCGCTCAAAATCTAAAACCACTTAAGTAAAATATAATATACATATGAATACATCCTATATACCTATGACGTAGGTATAAATGGTATAATACTATAATGTCTAATATGCGTCCTTTAGAAAAATGTCTTTGCAAAATTATAGTTAAATAAAATTAAATAGGCCTTTATTATAAATAATTGTTTGATAGAATTGTAGGTATAATACGTAAAATATATTACTTAGGTACTTAAAGTGATAGATTGAAAAAAAAAATGTCTCATATTATTATGTTTGTTATCACTTAATATTGGCAAATCGGTGGAGTGGTTTCGTCTATCTGTGAGTAGGTTTTTAAATTATTTTTCATACAAACAAAGGTGAATGCTAAAATTAACATATTGTTCCAAATTCGCTTATAATAATATAATATCAAAACAATTACTCCGAATAACATTTCGGCTAATTACCTATCAAAATAGCTGAATGTAGTCAGACAATATTAGTGTATACATTATGTTGTTAACCTGTTAACTATGTTAACTTGTTGTAAACACTAGAACTCATGTAGTAATGTTTGTAATAACTATTATGATGGCTATTAATTATAGAATATCAACACTTTATTTATTTTACACACGAATAATGTATTATATCAAATTTATTACAATTATATAATAATTAATAGGTAGGTATATCAATATACCTATCATATTGTATTATATCCATACGCCTGAATAGTTTAATATACTATGACGAAATTATGACAACTTTTGAAAAAGGTTTCGATTTGCTGTTTGGTTAAAAATATAAAACGTACGTAGTTAAACACGGGCACACGGCTAAGTGGTAACTCGGGTCATGATAAAATCCGTGTTAGCTACACTTAAAATTGCAGTTCATCTCCTCTGCAGTGTTTAATTGTATACTAATATTATGTTCTGCATAATACGACGGGGCCGTGATTTGCTTGTATGTAATTTTGCTGCGTAGTAGGGAAACACAAAATATGATAACCATTATTAGAACGGGTGCAAACCGATTTTTGAACAAAAACCAATTTATTCTTAAACTACCTACCTACCCGCACACACGCACGACATATCCACCTGCCCGATGATTGATGATCGTGAATCTGTAATGAGATGCCGACGCTAAATTTGGCAAATCAATGATAGCTGGTAAGTGGTAGTATTGATGCTTCTAGTTAATGTACCACTGAATTATTTTTAATTGAAATACCTTGGTAGTGTTTGTTAACACATCAAAAACATAATAATACATTTTGTTATAAGGCTGACAGTACAAACGTTTTGAATTCAAAAACTCTACAACTTTTACCTATAGGTAGGTATGTAAGTTTAAGTTTGAAATTTAAGAATCTAATAAGTAATAACAAATTCAAGGAGTTTAACGGATTGCGTAGTATCTTAGTAATAGGGAATCATAAGCTAAAGATAGGTACTGTATGGATCGCTCGCCATGAAAAGTCATGACTCATTAATCATTATAGAATTCAAAAACTAATTATTCTATTAAGCAGTTTCATTAAAATCATATTTCTAAAATTTTATTAAATTTGTTCACAACTATTTTATATTGGTTACTTTTCTCTCACGGACACTTGGACATAATTATACTAATTGAAAAGTTTCGTCTTAAAAACAATATATTTACCAATTTTTTCATTTATAGAATCTTTAAAACGTAACTATTGAAGTCGTTTTATTTAATAAAAATTTGAACGCAAAGAAGAAAAGATTATTTAAACCAATATATTATAAATCTAAAATAATGATTACATATGACATTTTATAAGTTATATTATTTTTTATTTTAAATTCTGAAAAGGATAAACTCCTAGAATCTTTAAAAACGTTATTATTAACGATATTTTAATTTTTATATAAAAAAAGTTATTGAAATATTCATATTTAAAGCTTACAATAGAATAAGTTCAGCATAATGTGCATTTAGTTTGAGATTTTATGAATACCTATTATAGTTCACTCTATACGTTAACAACACTGGCATTCTAACTGCAGTAAATACTGCACAACGTATTCTATAATAATATAAGTACTACTTATTAGTACCATATAAAATATTATATTAAAATTAAAAATATATGAGAGTATTCTATCAGCGTAATAAATGTATTATTAATATTATTTTTAGCAAAAATAAACATACAAATTGTTAATTTCTTACCTACAAAACCACATTTAGATTAAAATGTTTTTATTTAATTTTACAAATTAGTTGGTAATAAGAAGTAAATGCATATCTCAGTTACCTCTTGTTATATTAATATTACCATTAAATAACAGTCATAATAATTTAGATGGTATTTGTTTCAGACGTTGAATTACGTATAAAAACTTCAATGGAATTTAATGTAAAATTGTAAATATTCAATAGGTATTCATATAAGTATTTTTATACCTAAGTATTTATATAGAAATGTGAAAAGCTGCATAATTAATTAAACTGAAAAAAATATCGACTAGTTTCAATATTATATATTTATTAATATAATATTATTTTCAGATTTTCCAACTTTTGTCTTTTAGAATAGCTGTTAAATACAATAAAATAGGTAATCGCAGTTATCAAACAATTAATTTAATCTAAAATTTAAAAGACACGCATTGTGTTATGCACGTATTCTTGTTCTGGCTTTTATGAGATAATTGATGAACGTAGTAAGTTGTTAACTTTGTATTACGTGCAACCAAAATAATAGTAAAATATATTACGAAAATATAAATGTTTTTTAAAAAAACCCAGGCTACTCACACTTTTGTCTTGTGCCTATATAGTCCATTATTGAATAAGTCACTGTGTTTGGTTGTTTTAAATAGGTACTTAAATTTTAAACCACTGTAAACCAAAAACGGTTCTGAGCGAAGGTGAAAGAATATTATAATGATATATTAGAATTAGAATTGTCTTAGTTTGAATGGTTAAACCAGAGGTATTCAAACTGTGCGTTCGGCTCTCAGTGACGTCGCGAGAGTTTTCAAAGGGAGCCGCGTCAAATCACCGGAAACCAAAATGAATGTACGTAGCTCAAGTATAATTAATATAAATATTTTTTCATAATCATTAAAGCGATTATGGAAACGATAACGAAACACGCATTACCCGACTATTTGAAGTTTTATTTCTAGTAAGTACTAAAGTCACTGTTATTACCACACATATAATATTGGCTATAATATTGTATCCGTATTGTTTCAATTTTTCCATAATAATAATACGTATTGACGTACCGAAGATGGAGTAAATATGTTCTTTAGTTCTTGGTATAAATAGTTTAACACTAGTCTAAATATTTTAAAAAATTGTATTGTATATAGAAAATAACCATATAGGTACCTATAATAGTAAAAAGTTTCAATTTTGTACGATGAATATTTTTTAAATACCTATCAAACAACTAATTATTAAAATTGATATTTTAATTTTGAGTAATAAATTAGTTCTAGTTACCTGTCCAATTTTTCGAAACTCGTATACCGAACATTAGTTAAAAAATATTGTGATTAAAACAAAAATTCTATCAACATAAAGATCCAAAAATTATAAGAAATTGAATATTTTCAATGTCTAAAATTACCTAGCTCAAAAAGAGTCAAAATACATTGAAAATTATACGTATAATGTCTATGGAAAATGCTCATCTAAATATCTAGTGAAAATTTTAATTTTCCTTCTGAATTACAACAAAAATATAAAATTGATTTTATCGAAATCTAGTGTTTGTTTTATATTCCCGTTTTTACGGTTTATAGTTATTTTTTTCAATACCTAACTTTAAAATAGTTAATAAGTAATACGATTTTTACCATTTTTCCGTCCCAAAGTACCGACTAGATACAATTTGATACCCTAAACCATGTTGAACGTGACAGATTGTAGCATATTATTTTGTGTCAAAAAGTTTAATCGGGATGACAAACAAAACACACATCATTGTAGAACCAATACACTTCATACAATGCTAGATATCTATATTTTAACGTGTTTTGAATAAATTATGGTCATGTAGGTATAGACCATATCTATATAATAAAATTAAGTGGCGGGATAATCGTGACCATTTTTCTCAAGAGATATTAGACCGATTCAATTTATTTTTTTTTCAATACATTCTTTTCGTCGAGAAGAAGAACGTATCGCCAATTATATTCGTGTCAGGACGCCACCGGTAGGGGCTCAAACGGGGATTATGAGATTTACGATTGAAATTTTCGTTTATTAATGGTTGCTATTGGTTACAGGAGAAATATTTAGTAGAAATTAGTATTTATTTGTTATTAGTCCCCATTTGGGCACATCAGGGACAAGCATGAGTAATCACAATATTTTAAGAGTTATATTATTTACGCGCAACGGAGTGCACGGGATCAGCTAGTATTATAATAATAATATAATTATAATAATATTAAGGATAGCTAGGTATACTATAGAATAGTGGTGTACATTCTTTGAAATTTAAAATCAGTGATTGTTTATGAAATAGGTATAGATAATAGGTGTATAAATACCTACATTCGGTTTGAAAGCGGTTGGTGAAGTTAGTAACTTCAACAGTTAAATGTGCACTTACATAATATTTTATTAATTCAATAAAATAATTCCATAGTCACGCGATTTATTCAATAGATTTAGAAAATATATTATTCAAGTTATTTTTCTGAAGTACCCCACCTGTGTTAGGTTTTTAATCCGTTAATAATAATATAACGCATTTTTACTCTGTCTATTTAGAAAATTAATTTAATTTATGATCCATTTAAAATTTAAATTGAATAAAAACAAAAATGGATTATTTTTATTTTTTGACAAAATACATTTTACTGTATTGCGTTGAATATAAAAAACCACTGTTATAATAAGCTACCTAACTTAAAGTAATAACTTGGTAATAGATAACAAAAGAAAATATTTATTATTTAAAAAAGGTATTTTGTAATTTAATATTTAAGTTGTTATTATATGTGTAAACAATATGTCAAATGACAAAATTTGTTTTTAGTAATAACATTGTTGAAATTACAATAAAATAAAATAAACACGAATTACGAATGTTATATTATTGCAACATATAATTATTCTAATCAACATATTAAGGACAATTTCAATTGTTGATGGCATGACTAAGATTAGAAAAACCATGTGAGGATTGTTTAAGTAACAAACAAACAAATAATTAATAAACAAATTAACAAGTAGTATATTTCCAATATAATATGAAGCTGCAAGTTATAAGTACATTTAGTTTATTTACATTGGACAACATTTTCAATCAAAAATTAAATTAATAATATTTGATTTAATTCCATATAGAAAATCAATATAAAAAAACACATTCATTATTTAAAACATATTGAAAAAGTGGTACATTACCAGAAAATATTTTCTGGTTATGTAGAATTTTAAAATAATAAAAAATACAACTGTTAGTAATATTTTAGAGTACCTAGTCGCAAGTTTTAATATTTTTTTCATAATTTTGATTAAATTGATATAATTAAAAAAAATAAGAACATGTATTGTTTAGTAATTACTACAATACAAACCATATTATTTTATTATAACCTATACATAATTACATTTTTATCTTAGTTCTTTAAACAAGAAATATATATATATATATATGTACGGGTTCAGATATATAACCATGTACATTTAGGAATTAGAACACAAAAATAAGGAAATACGAAAAAGGTGGTCTAGAAAGTTTTGTTTAAACTTTGGTGTAAAAAGATTCCGTATTCGATTTAAAGAAAAAAAAATCGGGTTCTTTCCTTAACTTTATTAATTACATTATATTTTTAAAACAATAGTAAATTTCAAACTAATCGAGTTCGAAATTACATAAAAACAATTCCACTGAAAAATCACGGAGAAATGTTTTACTATAATATAAATTGTGTTCAAAACTTTATGTACCAACGTTAAGATTTTTCCAGACAGCCAATTTAATTTCACTAACATACAGTACAACTAGATAATGTATTTTGGAAGTAAAGTTGTGTCCGGAAATCCCATTTCAAACAAATTTTTTTTAGACGGTGTATTCTTTTTGTGTTTTTCCAAACAGTGATCTCTATTCCTCGAAACTGTTTGAAACATGTCGAAGGGTGTAACAGTATTTGGATGGAAGTGGTTGTCTTGAGGGGGGGGGGGGTAGATGTCGCATAAGTCGGGAACAAACAACTTCATCAGCTGTGACGTGACCTTGAAAATAGTTTTGGATTCTCTTATAATATGGACGTTCATTAAACAATCGTGTATTTGGCTTTAAAGAAATGGTATGGCTTTGATAAATCTTACTGCCTCCCTCACAGATAAATACCAAGTAAATTTCCAATGAAAAGTTGAATTTATTTATAATATGATCTGTTTTTGACTGGGTTTAAAATTCAATTTAGGCCTAATTTTACATAACTATATGAATTATTATCCAGCCGAATATCTCTATAATGTAATAATGTGTACAATATACATTCAATTTAGCTCGTTGTCTACGGGAACTGATTTATTTACGTTTTTTCACTTAATTATTTGTTCTTAATTAATCAGATTACACATAAATACACAAAACACATAATCTGTACATGTCAGAATTAAAAAAAGAATGTATGTACTGTCGACTACTGGTAATGTGTTATAAGTTATAACATACCAAAATTACAAGTATTCTATTAATTTTGTAGGTTTTGAATGATAAAAATTAAAAACTAGTTAGTTGAATTAATTTTGATATTTCAAGAGTAACAAATTTTTTTTGTATACATATTTGAGCATCATGTAGATTCAAATAGATTATAGGGAAAATTATTTGTAATCGTTTAAATTTCGTTAACAATTCAAAAACAGATTTATTGGAATTGATTCGATATTTTATTTAATGATAAAAAATACTAATAAAAATGCAGGAAGTGCAAAAAATAACGAATCAAAACATCTGCTGTTCTTAGTGTATAACGTGATTTATTGACTACAAAGCATAAAATATGAAATGCCCTATTGTATGAAAATTGATATTTTATCAATACGATTTTAAGAATAAGTAATAACTCTTCAAAAATGTTCCAGCGCGCAGTTAGAAAACTACAAATCATGCATCTCGATTTTGACATTTTTAGAAACGTCGTGATTTGATGATATGTGTGCATTTTGATTAAGTAATCCGATTGTGATCCGCACTTAATAATCGACTAGAATAAAGATAAAAACGTAAATAAGTGTTAAGTACCATCTTTAAGCTTTAAAAGGGCTTGTGAAATCAGACATAATATTGTCATTTATTTTCGGATTGCTTTGGCAAAATCAGTTGCCGGGGTTCATTACTTTGTAGCGCATTTAATCGAAAGACGTTGTTCTTATTTTGTGGGTTCGTTATGTGCAGTTGCCACCGAAGTCACGTACTAGATGGTTAATTTTTCGTGAGAAAAACTGATGATAACTATCTATTTAAATCTTAGGGATTAATTATTATTTTAAATTATAATACTGAGAATAAAATCTGTTCGAATTGCTCTTTATCGGGGTTTTTATAATAATATAATATTGTTTTCGTATACACGTATCTATGATGTGCCATGTGGTAACTCGATTACATACATAATATTATAAAAGTGTACAATATGAACATAATATATTATAATATGTGTATCGCGGGAGCTGGTAACAACTTTTTTGTGTGGTATAATAATTGTCTATTTATATAATATAATGTATAATGCACACATATATATTATTTATTTTATTTATTATTTTAAATATTATATAGAACCTTGTCTTATTATGAGAATTATATTTTAATCACACCGGTGGTGCCTACGCGTGAAAACAAAAAACAAAAAAAAAGGTATACAAAAAAAAATATTATTACGTACGCACATTAAGTTATAAAACGTAGGTACATTATTATAATATTATACTCTCGGCGCGTGTATCGTAGGTATGTAATTTAAATACCACGCGAGCACGTGTGTGTCGTTGCAAATACCGCGTATGCAAGATTTTATTTCAAACCAGAGATTTATATTACATTATAAGGTGCCTACTACTCTTGTCGTCCCCATTACTGCGTCCGGTCTGCGTTTACTCACGCCTACCTACCCACCTACCCAACCCAACCAACCCAACCACCCACCCACCCACCCACCCACACAATCACTAGTGTCTCTGATAAAGGAAAAAAAATAAAACCCCCTTCGATTTATACGCACATCGCCAGACGACGACGTCGTCGTTGCCACAATCGTTCATATGTACATTTTTACGATTAAAATAATAGGAAATAATAACGATATAACATAATATTATTATTGTATACGTATAATATAGGTATTACGAGCGCGAAGTCACCGAGACCTAGGGCCGAGCACCGCACCGCCCCTCCTCGAGACTTACGTGACCGCTACCACGAGCATGGCTGCCGCGGCGATCAGTGCGTAACCAAGGTTCAGCAGTGGATTCGTGTTGTTGGTCTGCTTGGACGACCCGTTGTCAGACAGCACGCTGCTGGCCAGTACGATGGCCGCTCCGCTCTTGGCACCACCCGTCGCCGCCGTCCTGGTCACGGCGTTCGTGTCCACCGAGCAGCCCTGGGGTCGGCAAAATATGAAACAAAATAATATAATATAATCAGTGGCGTACATACGGGGG
>NC_042494.1:107612420-107654949 GCF_005508785.2 Acyrthosiphon pisum
TTGTTATAGTCAGTGGCGTACATACGGGGGGGGGGGGGGGTCGGGATCAATCCCCCCAGGACCAAAAAAAAAATTGTGATATTATTGATGGATTTCTTATTATTAATCATCCGTGTATACACAAACATAAGTTATAATAATTTGACTATTGAGTATAACACTATACTTTACCAACAACGAAAAAAGATTTCGTAACAAAATTGTGGGTGCCGTATATCAATCAAAATAGACATTTGATCGTACACAGTCAGTTAGTTGCGTGTGGATATTAATACATCTTAATACGACCAAAAACGTACCCTTCCCTCTTCGGCCGATTCACTTTTCGACCAAAAAAAGTTTAATATAATACACAATGATTTTGTTAAGTTGGTTTCAAATAACTACTTTAAAAGTAGTGAACCAGCAACCTAACCTAAACAGTGCTAACAAAAGTGAGTAAAAAAAAAATGAATTATGACAGGAATTGTAATTATTATCATAGTTTTCTATATTTTATTGACAACAAAAATTATTTTTATAAATATTATAACGTATTCATTTATACATTTTAGTATTTTATACAACTTATATATTTTTTTATATTTCTTTATAAGTATAACATAAAGACTTATATGTAATTATTATCATTATTTATTTGTAACCTACAACTATATTTAAAAATAACTAACAAAAATAATTTTTTCTACATAAAGGCAGGGACTGTACCTAACCTGTTGGGTGTTTCGGTTCCGGTTCCGGTTCTGGTTATTAAATTAATTTGTTTAAGGGTTCCGATTTTGTTTCGGTTTTCTAAACAAATATAAGGGTTCTAGAACCGGTTTTGAAAAATACCGGTTAATTTCGGTTATTTTCGGTTAATTTTGATTTCTGATTATTAAAGATTTATTAAAAAAATAGTCTGAAATAATTTATTTATTCATGTTTAAATTGTAATTATTTCATGAAAATAGAAGTTATTATGAAAAGTTACAAAAACATTAAAACATTAAAACACAATACCAACATCTCCATTGCTGACTGCCGCCGTGCTAGGTCGGCGCACGTCGACAATGTCATATAAAATGGATTTTCTTATCTACTATTTTAGATTCTGAGCGGAGCGAGGAAGCTATTGTTTTTATAATGGTGTTTATTTTTTATGTTTTTATATCCTGTATACAAAATTTCTTCCAGAAGGAGTGCTTCGATTTCAACATATTGTACCTTATCTTTTAGCAAATTGGATCAAGACGGTACTTTAGAGAGGTTATTTTCTGATTTTCTCAATAGTTATTTAATGCCACGGGAAAAACCACCGAAAAATTACGAAAAAACGCTAAAAATGGGATTTTAATTTCTAAAACTTTGTTTATCACCATGGAAACGAATAAAAAATTATAATATTATAATATTAATTCAACTTACATGATAAAATAATTAATAACAATATAAAATATCCAGAGTGACAAACCGTCCTCGCTCAGAATCGTTTTTCTTATACAATGATATTTTATCATTGAATTCAAGTCTAATACAACCCATTATACAATTACCCCCTTAACCTGTGATTGTTAGGAAAATGGGTAGTTTAAAGAGACGTTTTAGTGTTGGTTATTTTTTTTGAACCCCCCCAGAGCAAATTTGAATGTACGCCACTGAATATAATAACAACGAAACGCGTCTATTATAGATATTTCGTGCTAAGACACATGTATTTTTTATGAATTCACGACTATTTTTTTCGAAAAGCAATCATTTTAATTTTTTTGTTCTAAATTTTCCATTTAAACGCTCTTGCAGGTTCCATTAATGTTTTGTATAAACGTCGAGTTGATTGACGAACCAATAGCACTATCAACAAATTTTGATATTTAAACGGAACACTATAATATATTATGGGCTGTAGTGTCCCGACAATTGAGCGCTATATAAACTTATGTGAAAATGCTTAAAATATATTATTATCAGTAGGTATACCTATTGTAAGTATAATATGTTGATTCTTTTCAAAATAATATAGAGATAATAATAATAAAAAAAAAAATAATAAAGATTCTTTTCACTGCAAAAAAAAATCCCAACGTATGTCGCATATAATTCAAAGTAGGTCGAATTCACAACACTAAAGCATTAAGCATAATTAAAAAACTTCATCTCTTTTAGTATCGTATAGTATTGTAGGTTTTATATTTTTCTGAATGCCTACTGATAATTTAAATATCATGTAATGTAGTTGAATAATATTTTGAACATTTTATATTAGCTACTCCAATGTTGAAACTTGAGCTATTGAATTTGAAACTGTTTTTATTTTCAGTAAAGTACTGAAGTGAGATAGTGTGAAAACACAGTGGAGCACCTTTTATAGAAAATAAAAACTAGAACAATCGAACTCCCAAACACCTCACACGTAACTATTGTCGGAAAATCGCACACGTTCAATATTAAAACGCAGCAACGATTTTGCAGACGATCGGCGAACGAGGTTACACCGGGAGTAGGGTTCAAATTCTGAACAGTAACACAAATGATACGTAGGCACAATAATATAATTATTATTTTTAAGACAAATAATTTGTAATGATTGCGAGGTGTTTAGCTCGAGTTTTGGCGATGCAACAGAGTGCCGGACCAAGTTAAATACCTACTTACATATTGTATTACATTATAATATATATAGATAACATCATCGGGATTGTTACTGCAGAAATGAAAAACATTCATCTGTTTACGATGAACTTGGAACACCTTTTCAATTATTGAGTTTGAAATACGCGCTACTCGTTTATCTGGCCATGTGGGTAGTTCACCCGTTTTAATACTCCTGTACTCTATAGTGACCCTCAGTCGAATTTTGTTAGCGGTAACCTAACCAGACTCTGCGGAGGGCAGATTTGTGCAAATTACTGTGCGGTTTGCATGATATCTACTTGTGACGCATGAAATCATTTTTAATCATCTAATGCATGATAATTATGTACACGGTTATAATGTCGAATCTCGAATGATATACGACGAGAGTAATAATTATTATTCCACTCACAATTATTACTATGCACTTATACCTTGAAGATAGCACCGTTTTGATTAGTTATTTCTCTGCACGAAAATACCGTATTTAATAATGAATAATGAGTTTACTTTTAGTTTATTGAAAATAAGTTTAACAACATCCCGCTTGTAAATTTCGAAGTGATCTCTTTCTACCAAAGCACCTTTCTTGTTTGAAAACAATTCACTGTAGATCAATAATTTAATAAATTTTAATTTATTGAGTTGTTTATAGGTAGTATTTTCATTATTCATATTATTTTATCGTACCTACATCACATACATGCTGGCAATTATTATTACTTCTTAAAACTACTTAAAATAGCTAAGTAAATTAATAAATCATCTTTGAACATCGGCACTATAAAATATAGTATTCAATCTAGTAATCGTAAAATTATTTATTAATCATATTTATTTCACTAGGGGAAAGGTAAAAGTGTAAAACTTTCCTACTTACATAATATATTTGTAGTATTTAAAGGCAAAATATAATCTTGTTCAATTTCAATGAATATTCAGTAATAACTTTACTACCACTCATAATAAAATAACTTCATTATTTAAGCTATTGTTTATGGTTTGTTTTGTGTTTAACGATTTTAAGTGTTGCACTATTGCATTTTTAACAGTATACCTACGAATGATACCTATGTATTTTATAGGTAATTTCACATTATTTTTAGCTACCTATGTAATAAGTGAGAAATGTCTACAAATCGTATAGAATTTAACAGTAGAAAAGCTGGCAAGTAGGTGACGCCCTGCTGTACAGTTGTAAGTATCGAGTGTACTACCTCATCCTTGAGTAGGTCACTGTAATGGGTGTGTTCAATTTGAATTCAAATTATGAATCATTGCATATGATAAACGATTCTGAGTAGAGACGGGTCAGCCTTATTAGTATTATTACTAAGTATATTTTATTATGCGTTTATATTGCTATTATAGTAATTTATTTTACTACCTACTTATCTATTATTAGTAATACAGGAGGTTGAACTAATAAATAATCCGAAAACATTGAATTTATTAGATATGTTATTAATTATTATAATACTAGTATTTATCATTTATTATTGTTATTAGGTAACTTATTACTTTTTAGTCAATATACTGACCTACCGTGAAGCGGTATGATTAGATTAGTATTAGGTAGGTATAAATGAGCAACAGCTTAAAACTAATCAAATTATTTTAAAAATCAATGTGTATTGTAAAATATAATAATATAATATTTAAAAGTTTCAACTTTCAAGTCCCCACGAAAATATTTTTAAATGACATCAGAATAACTAAAATAGTTATTCTCGTTTAAGTATATCCGATTTTATCAAAATTTTAACTTTAACTGTCTATGAAAAAAAATTATACCTAAGTATATTATAATTTTAAGGTTTTTGAGTTTCAATAAGAATTACTTATGAGGAACTTTGTTTTATATTTTCAATCCTAAGGTATACAAATTGAAAACTTTATATATTTTTAACTACAAAATAATTTGCAAAGTTTTGTGATTTGGACGAATTATGTTGAAATTTGAACTTTGAATACTTATGAAAAAAAAATTATGCTTATATTGTATTGTTAATATTTATAAATTGCAATTAGAACAACTTATATTAGACCTAGTATTAAATTTTCAAGATTTTTGACCGGGGAAAAATTGTCATCATTATTTATAGAAAAAAAATAGATAAAGTATATTAATAGCTCAAAAAGTGTCTAAACATTTTTGAATATTATATCATGTTATATGTATGAAGAAGATGATAATATTGGCGAGAATTGCAGTTATTCCACTTTAAACAAAATAACAAATACGAGTTTATCAAGAACTGGTTTTGCATAAAAATTTATGTATTTCCCAATTATTTTTAAAGTTCTGGGAAATATTTACATTTGACCTACCAACGTACTAACTAGATTCACTTTCCTATCAGAAAGGATATTGAAGTTGAAGATTGAAGCATTTTGTATATCATTAAGTGTCTCATGACACACACATAAAAAAACACGTCATAGTAAAATCAATATTTTTATCGCTCTGCTCAAAATCTAAGACTAAAAACTAAAAATGTATAATTCGTAAGTATATAAATGTTTCTCAAGTTATAAAAAAAAAACCATGTCATTATGATAACTTAGGATAAACAATCATTATTAGAATTAAATAAAGAAAAATAGTAATTCAAGTTTATAAAAGACACATATTCACGAAAAAATTATGTAATTATGTTAAAATAAAATTAAAAAATATTGATTATTCTGAGTCTAAAAGTGAGGGTCAAAAATAATCTAATACTATAAACTGATTTATATTATAAAAATTATCCTGATTCTGTATACGTGTTTAAAAAGAGTAGTTTATTGCAATAATATTTTAAGAGATTTCGATTCAATTTGTTTAAAATATAAAATATGTTAAAATAAGTAAATAATTCAAGCAAAATTTAAAAAAATCATAAACGGCAATAAAACATAGCTTACTATATTATAATAGGTACCTGGTACATATTTTACTACCGCAACCGAATATTAGCATAACATTATAAATAACGAAAATAAAAATATTAAATTTATAAACAAATATAGAATTTGATGTTTTTCATATATCTTGAAAATAAACTTAAAAAAAAGTTATAAATATAGATAAAAAGTACCTACATAAAACGTACTCACAGTAAATTACAATATCCGTAGACCATGTGCAGAGTCATCTTATTTGCGTTTTGTGAAGTTTATTTTTTCGAAGAAAAATCGTCGTTCCTAACGCGCCTATAAGCATTTTATTTATTTTTTTTACTATTTTCATGAATAAAATAAAGAAATCATATTTATATTCCAAAAGTGTTTCACGAACGATACTTCTGTGTTATAATATGATCACTATAAATGGTAAAAATACAGATTAAGTGATTATTTAAGTGATTATTCAATAAACACAATATTAAAACAAAAAAAATTAACAATCTTAATACTTTCTATTCAAAGAAAAGATTAGTCTACATTTAGAGTGAACGAGCAATTCAAGTGGTACTCGAATTCAGTTTCATTTTTAATTCATTGGAAAATTAAATTTTATTAGTTTTGGCACAGAGAGGTGCGAGAACATTTTAAAATCTGCAACAACGGCCGAATTTATGGTAGAAACCCATAATAATTTTTATGCTTCAATTATTTAATACAATGATTAATCACTTTCTGATTCATAAAGAATTGATGCACTTTCGTATACCCACAACCATCTTTTAGGTGAGTGGATCTAATTAAAACGCAATTACCGCAATAGGTAAAACTGAATCTTATTAGATGCTATAGGTGTATAGATACGATAAAACACATCCGCAACAACATATTATTTCATTTTATTATGATTTGCTCCATAAATATATCACACTATACTATTATTATAGTTGATTTATACAAACTAACTAAAAACAGCATCCAATGTTGAGAGTAAAATATAACATTTTGTATATTGTGATATATGTGAAATTATTGAACACGTGCTGTCCCAATAATTACTTCATAAAGTTCTGAGCAGCCGGATTTAGATAAATGTTTGAAATTAAGTAGTATTTTCACTCTTAGATTTAAGACAGTGTAATGTTAGCCATTTATTATATTAGAAGAAAGAAGAAACGCTAAGTATTTACTTTCACTTGACATTTTCCATAGTAATGTACCTACTTACTCATGTTTAATAAATGTATGTATTTATATGTGTCCGGTTTCTGTTGTCAATTCAACACAACAACAAAGTTAAAAATTGCAAATTATTAGTCACGATAACCATACCTAACCATAATGATTTACTGTTGAGCTCTCTAATCATATTATTTTAATAATCTGGAAAATACAAATTTCAACCAGAATGGTTAATATAATATTTTAAAATTTAAATATAATATTTTAGCCAATGGGTGACTTTGAGAAATATTACTAACTAAAATAAAAATAATGACTTTCACAATAAATTAAAAAATAATTAGACTGCAGGCATGTCAGTGCATTTGATTAATGCGTTACGTAAAAATACTAAATTACTGAATATCGATATTTTTGCATTTAAATCACTACTATCTTCAAAACATCATGTGTCTCTTACTTTACGTTAACATGTTGTAACTTACTACTAATTATTCAATTTGTACATTTCTATCACTATGAATTATTTTAACTATTTTTTTCTTTCATTTTCATACTACTGCGTATAACTGTGTTAATTTCCATTACAATTACCGTTTTGTATAATATTGACCCGTTTAAATAAATATGACACATCAAACGCACAATAAACAAAGAAATCGATTATTCGAATTACTTTCATAAAATTCGAACGACACGATCGAGATATAAGAGCACTTACGCAAATATTAAGCATCCACTAGGTACGTTTTTGTAATACCCAATAACACCGACGATTGGAAGAATGATAATAAACGAAAATTGTACATTGATAATAACTCAATAGAATAGATGACGGATACACCCTGCCGTATAATATCGACAGTACTCTGGAGATTTAACCTGTATTATCGTGACATTTACTGTTGAGCTCTATATAATTCAGGGCTTGAAACCGTTTTCAAAACCGATTTCATAAATCGTTATAAAACGTTTTAAAACCGAAATCGAAATCGTAATCAAAAACGAAACCGAAAAACATTGGATACCGGTATTAAATTCAAAATCGAAACCGTAAAAAAATGGAAACCTTTATTTTTTTTAACTGACGTGTTTTTAAATACGTAAATTCCATTAATACGCATAATTAATAATCATAATAAAATTGAGATCATAATTAATTTTGTTGATAAACATTTCATTATTCGCAAAATTATTAGTTGCTTTATAAATAGTAATGACATAAATTTAAAGTTACTAGCAAATACTATATATGACAATTTACAATACGGAACAAAGAATGATAATTGTATAGACGACATAGCCCTCTGAAAATACTTTAGAAACCGGTATACAAAACCGAAACCAAAACAGAAATTTCTTAATACCGGTTTTGTTAAGTAGAAACCGAAATCGTAAAATTTCAAAACCGGTAAACAAAATCGAAACCGAAACCGAAATTTCCTAATACCGGTATTGAAAAATTGAAACCAAAATAGAAAAATTTAAAAACCGTTATACAAAATCGAAACCGAAACCGAAATTATTTCAATCGGTTTCAAGTCCTGTTATATATCCATCAGATGATCTTATTTTATTAATCTGGACAATTTCAACCAAAATATATTTTAGCCAACGTTGAAAAAGATTATCAACTAAAATACGATAATGACGTTTACAATAAATTAAAAAAATATATCAATAGACTGCGGGCTTGTTGGTACATAATACTTTTTACACTTTTTATCCAACCCACAAGAAACGAAGAAATCGAATTACTTTCATAAAAATCGAACGCCACAATTGTGATATAAAAACATTTACGCAAATATTAAACATCCACTACCTACGTTTTTTGCGATAGCCATTAAAATAACACCGATGATTGGAATAATAGTAATAATAATAATAATAAACGAAAATTGTACATTAATAACGACTCAATCAAATTGATGACGGATACACCACGCCGTATAATATCGACAGTACTCAGGAGGTCCATCAATCACACACGGCGATGTGTAACACGTGCCTTATATAAAAAAACTATATTATATATACCATGTGACTAGTGGAAACTTATTTATTTGGCTTAATGTGCATTATACAACGTGTATGGTGTCTGAGTAACTGGGCGTGTAAACACGTTGGCTTTTTTCCGCTTATATATTTTCTCTCTCGCTTGTCATCAACAGCTGATATTATATTAAAATGTATTGAATCTTAAATAACTACAAAACCCACTCGTGTGTAATTCAATTTATCATCACGATGAATAATGGTAATATTATAATATTATGGCCATGTCGCCATTCGATGGACGACCGGATACGCTGTTATAGTTTTCTATTAACCTAATAATTATTGGCCAAAGGTTTTTCGTTCTATCCAATTATACCTATAACGCTATAAAAATTATAATTATTATGGCTTTTTTTATTGATGGAAACCATTGTAAAACTCACGAAACAACTAATGTGGTTGCGAGTAAAATAGTTTAAGCATAGGTACATATTATAATGATCATCTTAGACGCTGACCGGAGGGATAATTGATTTTAAAATGATGTGTGTTTTTATTAAAATTTTAAAATGCTTACATTTTTAATTTTGAGGAAGGTTTTAGGTTGGTAAATTGGAACTAGTAAATTGGTACTTTTGAGAGGTCAAAATTATTAAAAACTCCAGTAATTTTCTGTACATGAAACTATTTTTAAAATATTTTAACCAATTTTCTTTTGGTTTTTTCATTTAATGTGGATACATTTTTTTGAAAGTGTAATATAAGGTTCTTCTTAAAACAGTATAGTTTGATCAATTTTTGATTTTTTTCCATTGCTTACTTATAAAAACTTCTAAGTTTAATGGAATTCAATGGTTGTAATTGCAAATAATAATTCCCATTGAAATAATTCAATGGATTAAAACTGTACAGTCAAATAAGGTGAAACTGTATTGCAACTATTATAGGCACTGATTTGCTTTACTAAAACATACATATAAGTACAATATAGTTTATTATATAGTTAATTAAACCCATTTGAAAGGTCGAGTAATTACTTTCATTAATACCAATGTGCAATAGGTATATTAATTCATTAATGACGAGTTGGCAAGCACAACGTTTTAAATTTAAATTAATTCAGTATTATTAAACGTTTAATAGTGATAAAACTAATCATTATAATTATACTCGATTTTAGATTTATTGAAGTCGATAGATTAATTATCAGTAACTACCAATAAAATGATAAAAAATGTAATAATATATGTATGTAATTTGGTTGTGGTGTTGTATTTTGATACATTTTTAGTGTGGGGAGGAGTTGGTGTCCAATTTTTATATTAGATATTTATTTAATTTACAGACATATTTCTGTACTATTGTAATCAATCAATTCAATTTTAAACTTTAAATTATTATAATATTTACGAGAACAAATATATAATATTAATTTTTCTAATTTGTTTAGATTACGCTATTGCGTACCTTTATTTTTATTTTAAATAGTAGTAGATATTCGTTTTTACTTATATAATAAATCAGAAGGTAATCCAAATGTAATAACTAATAAAAGAATAAAATAATATATTTATTTGGTTTAAGTTTCATATTCGTTGAACATTTAAATGATTCATATATTTCAAGAACACATAAAATGTTTTATAATATTTTATCACGGTATTTGTGTGTACTGTATGTCTGTCTGCGGTAATATGTATGATACTACGTTGGCAGTAAAAAAAAAAAAAAATCCGTACAAATTACATTATTTACATAAAAAATAATCCGAAGGTATAGTATGATAGCGGGCAAACACAAAGTTTTATCGATTTAAATAAATACATGTTTTGAAGGCAATAAAACAAAATCCTAATCTCATTTCGGGTAGGTACCTACGTATGTGAATGTTTAATAATAATAATATAATTCAATTTTTTTTTTTATAAAACGTAGTTTTTCGTACATAAAAATATTATTGTTTTTACTAGATTCAGTTAAAAAAATATGTATATATATCTATATTATGCCCAATGTAAGGAGATTATCATTTTTCTTTTAACGAGAAAAACTGACATTACCAGTAGTTATATAGGTAATAACTAATAAGTAATAATAATGATTTTTCAATTTTTTTTTTGGTCAGTTAATTTATTTACTAGTTATTATTGAACGAACTTTAAATTTTTTCGTTGGGTACCTACCTGTGTTAATGTTTTTGAATATTATAATCCAACTTTTATTTATATAAAAAAAATTATTGTAGGTATTTAATAAATGATTTTAAGTAAAAAAAAATTAGATGAACAAAATTGCTTTGAATTATAATTATATAAGTACATTTAATTAGAAATGTGTGCTTGACTTGCTAACAAATTTTTATTAATTATATTTTTATAATTTTATTCTTGGACGAATAGTTGAACTTTCGAAAGACCGGGGCACACCAGTGTGCCGCGGCACCCAGTTTGAAAACCATTGGTATATACCTACTATAGTATAATATATAAACTTCCCGGAGGAAGATCGGGCAGCTAGTATCTTATAAAATAAGTTAGAACATTTTATATTTCATTGTTGACTTTAGATTACAAATATTTTTAAACATTCGTTCAAGACATTATAGAATAGGTAATTCCAAATTTTATTTCCCTGATAAATCTTTGTTAAAATAAAAAGGATGTTCAAAATTACTATACTCAAATCATGATAAATATGCTGCAATAAAACATAAACTATAAATTACTGCTAAATATGAGATATAGATATAGAATATAGACTTGCCGTATCTGAGGTAGTGTGGATAATAGGTATAGTGAGGTACTTTACTAATGTCTTTGACCTTTATTCTTAAACTTCACAAAATAAAAAAAAGTTTAGTTATTTTAGAAAGAAATTACGATATTATGAAATTAGAACTTATTTGTTAGAAAAATGTTTTTTAAAAAATATTTATTCATTTTAGATTCTTATTTTACTATGATGTGTGTTTATTATTTTAATCTTTGTGTGACCCGTATTCATATTTTGATGTACTTAATAAAAGTTTTTACATTTTTTCTGATAAGAATGTGAAATTATATGATACATTGAGGGGAAGAGGAGTCAAAAGTATACATTTCCAGTATTTTTTTTTAATAATTTGAAAAAACCAAAACAAAATTAGGGAAAAACTGGAATTTTTACGAAAAACCAATTTTTGGCAAAGCCGATTTTTTTATTTTAATGTAACTTAAAAACAATAATAACAACAGATACTTGAAATTTTCACCAAATATTTGTATTGGAATTTTCCATACATAGTAATACTTATTTTGATTCTTTTTAAACTTTTAATTTATAAATATTTGGAATTATTTTTTTTTATAATTATTATTGACGTATTTAATTGGTTCAATAGCTTGAAAATATAATTCAAAGGTCCCCATAAGTTGTTATCATAGTTATTTAAACATATAGAAATAGTAATATAGTGCTTAATTTATTATGCACTTTATTTTTATAAGCATTTGAATTTCAAATATTGACAAAATCATGAATATTAGCAAACAATTTTGTAGTTGAAAATGTATAAAATTTAAAATTTTTGTAGCTTAGATTTGAAAATTGAATACAAGGTTTATCATAACTCATAAGTAATTATTACTTTAATCAAAAAATATTTAAACACAGTTTTTTTTACATTTGAAGTTAATATTAATTGGAAAAAATTAGTTATTTACGATAACATTGTTTTTTTTTTTTAGTATTTTGTTGTAATTCTCAAAACGTAAGCATAATATTATACAATTTTTAAAGATTCATGGGAAGTTATTTTACTTATTGTACGGTTGTAGGCTACTTTAATAATATTCACGAGCTGAACCATTTCTGTAATTTCATAATCAGTTGGCTTGTCCTTTGTAATATTATTACGAGGGTATTAATCATATATTTCATATTATATTATAATATTTTACATACCTACCTTAAAACTGTAATACCGAGAACAACGTTTACCTAACGAATACGCTTTTCCGTTTGACCGGAAAATGTCTTCGAAAATATAATACCTCTGGACAGGAAATATCAACACTAAAAATATCTTCAAGCAAAATGTTTATCCCTTAAAAAATTTAGCTTCACTATTAAAAAAAGTCTAGTCATACCGTGAGTGTTTTAAGACCATAGACAATAGATACAGACATGGGTAGGTCATGGCTATATTAACACTGTTTGTGGTAACGGTTTTTTTTGTTGGAGAGAGAAAATATCTTTTATGAATTTTCTCTCTCCTGCATAGGGTATTACTATTTAAATTTTAAAGTTAAGGTTAAATAAAATCACCGATATAATCATGTACTATCTAGGGACTGGAACCTTACCAAAAAGAACCAGTTTTGGAATCGGAAAAAGGGAACCGAAACCTCAACGAAACCATTATTTAAATTAATTTTAATACCGGAACCTCACCGGAACCCTTATTTAAATTAATTTAAAAACCGGAACCTTATCGGAACTGATACTTTTAATTTACAATTTTTTTTATATAAGTATAAAACCAAAACAGGTGACAATTTTTTATTTTTTAAGAACCGAAACCTACATTTTAGTTTTTCGGGGGACCAAACCGGAACCGGAACCATAAAATAATCAAGGTTTCAGTCTTTGGTACTATCTTTAATTGCCTTTACTATAATTATATTTTAAAATGATAATGAAAAATATTTACCCCATATACCTCAAAGTAATAAATTACCACATGATAAACTTCAATAGCCTATCCATCTCCTTATTATCTAAATATGTCCCTTCGATCTTAGGACATGATAGGGTATTATTACAGTATTCGATTTGAATGCAATGATTGCATTCGATAAAAAAAAACTATTCTGAGCGGACGAAAGAAAATGTATAAATCATAAATATTTTTTAATAAGTAACCATTAATCGTATTATATAATAATATACCTAGTGGGAATTAGGTAATTTTTAAATTTTATTATTTTCTATGGTGAAAGACAAAGCATTAGGAAAAAAATAGGTTAGAAAAATATATTTTGGTGGTTTTTCCCATGGCGTTAAAAAAACTATTGAGAAAATCAAAAAATTACTTCTCTAAAGTACCATCTTGCTCTAATTTGTTAAAAGATAAGATACTATAATATGTTGAAATCGAAGCACTCTTTCTGGTAGAAATTTCGTTTACAGGATAAAAAAAATAAACATCATTGTAAAACCACTAGCTTTCTCGCTCCGCTCAGAATCTAAAATGAGTGTTAGGCTATCTGTCTGTCTGTCCCTTTATGGACCGATTTTGATGAAATTTTTTGTATGTGTTTGAGTGGTTTCCAGGATGATTTAGATTGACAATTGGACCCGGTAGGTCCAACCCGAGAAGGTGCTCAAACAAGGATTTTGAGATTTACAATGGAATTTTTTGTTTATAAATGATTGCTTTTGGTTATAGGATAAATAATTAATGGATATTAGTATTTATTATTTTATTGATTGCCATTGGTTAATCAGGCAGATTGGGTACAAGAATGTATCAAATTAAATGTTCGCACATTGCCTATTAAGGTGGCAGAGTTGCACTTACTGCAGTTTTTTACGCCCAAAAGGAGTTTAACAATCACAATTTTTTGAAGAGTTGTCATTTTTTCTGAAAAACGAAGTGCACGGGATCAGCTAAAGTAAATAATATTATTAGGTATAATAATTTATTGTTTTAATACTTTTTTAATAATTCAAATATGCGTAATATACATGTTTGATTTGTCATAAATCATTTTTTTTTTGTATTTTTTGGTATTGTCTTATTGACGGTTAAAGCTAAGGTTAACGTTAATCATATTTCATAGTTAATACTAATGCGATTACATTAAGCAGCGCCCATTGTATATTATGTAATATAAATGTTTGTCTTAAATGCTGAAACTTGCATGCCTTCATGTTTTATTATAATATTATATGGCCAGCAATCAGGTCATTTAATCCGGTAAATGGTTAAACATAATATTATATATAGATTGGTTGTTGTGCTATCCTAAACTGAACGCGATAAAAAAAATAAAGAATCTAGAAAAAATAAAAAATAATACCATTATAACAATTGCATTTGTGCGCCTTCTTCTCTTTATTATTATTTCTAACAGGTTGCTACAACATATTGTTTTTATTGATTTAAATATAACATTAAGGCCATTTAAGGAACAGTGAAGTAACTATTAATAACACTGTAGTTACGATGTAGTTATGTTCATACATGACGTTATATGCTTGAACATTTTTCGTGTTTAAATATTTTTGAATTATTTGTATGCGTAAGTACATTTATGGTGATTTCTTTCGAAAAATATTATTACATTTATACTAGTAATGTTTTTTTGAACATAACTGTTTAATGTATTAAATGTCAAGTATAATTGCATAGCAGGTAGGTACTGGTAGGTATATTCATATTATTTATTTTATAATAACAGTAAAACAAATATTTTTGCTCATGTACACAGAGTACTATGGACATTATGAACGCTGTTTGTGTTTTAACTTTCAAATCAAACAACATGTTAAGACAAATAAAATTATTTTATATCATAATCTGTGTAGGTATGTAATGAATTAAAAAATGTTATTTGATTTATTAAAATTTAAAATACATAGACAGGTACTATATTTGTGATTTTTTTTGAGTATTTCTATAAAATAATCTGTATTTTATTTTTTTATAATTTTTTTGTATAAATTATATAATATAATTTTGTCATTATGATGAAATAGGCGAATTGATTAGAAACATTTTCCAGATAATCTACAATCACAAAATTGTAATAACTTCAAAATCAATTCCAATCATCATATTTGTATCGTTCCGTCACTCAAGTACCTACACATAAAAAAAAGCCACAAGATAAAAACTACCGAGTAACTGTCGGATTTTTACCAAAACCTCAATTAGTTTAAACTAAAGTATACATTTAATTGTTGACACTTATTTATTTTATAGTATTGGATTCAAATTATATATTACATAAATATTATACTTAGTTAAATAGAAATTATTTCTGCATGGGATTTTAAAAAACAATTTATGTCAAATTATAATACCAAAATCAGTAAACACTTAGGTACTTTATATGCTTACTTTATACCTACCCACTTCATAATATTGTATACTATTGTATATTATACACTGCGATTGAAATTTGGTTGACTTTTACAACTTTTCTTATTGTTTAGTTACATAACAACTTTATTGTAAGTTAATGCGTAGTTTCATAAATATTAAATACATAATAAAAGTATGGGTTTTTTTCTACAAATAGCTAATATTTATATTGGATTTATTTTAATAAGACATTCATTTATAACGGAATAAAATAATTAGAATTGTAATGAAATATGAATAATTAAAATGTAATAACTGTTAGCCTGCATTTTAAAATTATTTAAATTTGTAAAGAGTCTACGGACTGCGGGAATATTATAAGTTTCTGCAACAATAAACCATTCACGTTCGTCAATTTACCTTAAATGTAATAACTCTACATAAACTTATAATTAAAATAATTAAATATATGTCGATATTACGATATTACAGGGCAATAAATTCAAAACTGCAGATTAATTGCCACGAAGCGTTCAAAACGTCTATAATAATCCTTTGGACATTTTAATTAAAAGAAGTCGTTTCCATTTTTTACATCAAAAATATAATTTCAAATTTCACATTTTTTTTTATCCACAGTATAGGATGGAGTTTAAAGGCCGCTCGAGATGTTTATCTAAATATCTGCCTCGGAAGTCGGCCGATACTGGTGAATAGTATATTATTATTTAAAAGTAATCACATAAAATAATTGCAATTTAAAAAAATATTTTGTGCGATGTTTATTGGTTTATTATTATTGTTATTACTATCCAAGGTTTCTATTTCGGTAGCTATATTAGTATATTATTATATAATTATTGTGATAAAAAATTAAGTACGTAGTAGGTAAATATATAATATAACATATTAGTCTTCAGACAGGCGGGTAGGCGATCCATTTCCTTAGACGTTTAATGTGAACATAATTATTTTAGTAGTTATAAAAAGTATCCATCATTAGTATAAGTATAATATTAGATAAACTATTTTGTAAAGCTGTAATCATCAATATTTACAGATGATTCTACACGCAATAAAAAAAACTAAAAAAAAACTTATTATACATTTCTTTTACATAAAAGCGGAAATAACATATTATTATTACCATATCTATTTATAGTATTATAATATATTCATATCGTACTTTAAACCTTTCCGCGTAGAAAGTGGGTCACATATTCGAATGTCGTGTGATCAAATAAAAATATATAAGTAGTATCTGAAGTGTCACGGTCGAGTGCACTGTTAAGTCCTGCGATAAAGCTAGTTAGAGAAATTTCATTAGACATGTGAATAATGATAAATCTAACAAATATATTATTATACTTAACCGTTTAACTCATTTGAAAACAAAATTTAATATTTTCATGTATCTATTTGACCGCAGTATGTTTTATTTAATATATTTTTAAATTAATGTACAATTTTTTTATAGTTTTACATAATTACAATATTATGTTGTTTGTTGTGAATGATTGAATCAATTCTAATAGAATTAAACAATATTGGTACACTTTGTTTGATACGTTAGAGTATTTCTAATTGAATTCGTTAAAAAGTACAATACTTTTAGGAATAGTTTTTTACGTTCTAAACTTTTATTAGTTACTTTTAACAAGTGTTTGTAAAAAGTTTGTTTAAAGTTTCCAATATTTCATTGTGAAATAGTTAACATATATATTATATTATATATATAAAACCAGACAGGATACAGAGACCGGGTGTGGGGCACTCGTCTCGCTTCACTGACTTTAGCTAAAGCCAGCGTGTATTGTAATTAGGTATACTTTAAAAGCCAATGATATTGAACAGAGCTTGTTCAGTGCTGATAGGATATTTATAAAATGTTAAGTTCAAAATATGTGAATTTAATTTTACACTAACTCATAACACTTTTAATATGTCAAAAAATATTCTTTAGAAATTTTAAAACTATATTTTAGTAAAATTTAAAAACACATCACCTGCACCGCAATAAAAGTTTTACAAGTTATTGACTTAAAGCTACTGTCGGAATTAAATTTTCAGATTCTGATTGGAGCAAGAAATATCAGAAACGTATTGCTTTTTTTATTGCTAATATTTTTGGAGAATAAAATGATCAAATAAATAAGGCACTTTATGAATTGGAAACACCAACATTATTTCTTATAAATCTTATTTTTACAATTTATAATTTTTATTTTTCAGTGTGGGATCAACTAAATATCGACATTTTTAGTGTAATTATTTGGACTCAATAGGCACCTAAACGTTTTTACATGTTGACGTTTTATAATATTATCCTTTTCGCCGATCTATACCACCAATCTCGGCGTGTTTAAAATCGTAAAACCTATATTTTATGAAAGAAAAACGATCAGAATATATATGTATATACCTATATATATATTTAAACGTATTATCGGAATTGTGCACAATATTATAGAGGTTTTACGATCTGATAATATCTACATGTGTTTGTTGCATCCGACAAACAATGAATTATTGTCTTGTTTAAAAAAAAACTCCATACCTACTAGGACGATAATCAATCAAATTGTTTACACTTTTACGCCTTGGCTTTCAGTGTTATTAAAATGAAAAAAAAAGAGGAGAAATCATTATCAAATTTAAATTCATCCAACCGCGTAATTTACTCTGTTGACTTAATAGAAAACCCTTATAAACACGCACACGGTTTCTATACAGTGTACAGAACGTATCTGATGAGAGCCATGTGCCGAGGGTGAGCGCCCAAAATTCTGCAGTTTCCATGCTGGCAGTGAAAATCGTCATCAGTTCATTAGGTCCGCTGTAGCGTTTGTATTTTACGCGCCGATGGTTTTCAATGATAAGCCACGGGGAAGTAGCGAGTGATCAACCGATCCGTATGGTTTTGAATCACGACCAGAAATCGTAAAATCTAATGGCCGTGTACCTACCTAGAACGCTATATAGTTTTATGTCTGTACTGCAGCTTTCTTTGTCCATTCAAATATGTTTAATTGTCGACGTAGAAATTCCGACGAAAGTCCAACCCCTCGTGCACCCTTACGTGCGCGCACCGGGGTAAATAATTAAAAAAAAATTTTTAATACGCTATTCGCACATTACGAAATGTCACAAAAGTCAGTAGGTATTTCAATACTCCCGACAAACGAATAACTTAGAATTCTCTTAGTCAATCGGTATTTACTCAATTCTAATTTATTTTTTAATCTTGAAAAAAAAAGTTTTTAAATAGTTAGTTCGTGTAGAAACTACATTTTAAATAATTCGTTTACAAATAGAAAATATTTGAAGAATGGTGGGACAGCAGAAAATCGTTTTAAACAAACACTAGCAAAAGAAATAATTTAAATTTATCGGAATCTAAAAGGTTCTTTAAATTAGTAATTTTCTACGAATAATATTGTTGAGAAACTATTCACGAACCGTTTGAATGCACACCGTTGATTGTATACTCATCAAATTCATGAAACATCGTTTAGTTCGAAGATTATAATATTAATATGTAACTGGGTGTATGAATATAATATTATTATGAAACAAATATATAATGCATCCTAGATTGAATACAATGCCATAATGTAAGCAGTGTTGAGTACCTATTGATAACTAATAATTTATCTAGATAAAGATAACAGTACTACATTTTATCTAGTACATTGTATATAATACATAAGCAAAGAAATTATTTAAAAATTTCAATCACTTATGATTGACTAAATCTTCCCAATCCCAATCGATTTAAATCATTAAGATCCCACTTAGACCTTAGCTGTGTCAATATTATAGCGTTTTTAGTGTATAAGATGCATTATTGATTATTGGTAAAAATAACGTTGCAATATTGCTAAAAAAAATAGAAATTTCAGTTGTTAAAATTTAGTTTCAGTTTTTAATCCAACCGTGTGTCCATATTATTATTTAATTTATTTAAATATTTTGTAGTTACCACTAATTTATTTAGTTTTATTTTTATAAGTTTAGTCGGTGTTTAATAAGAGTACAAATATTATTATGTCTGAGTTAAAACGTCCACAGCTTTCTAATAGTGTAGACAAAAAATTAAAGCAAAGAAGAGAATAAAACAAAATTATGGTTCTCTTTTTGAATACATGGAAAGAATAAAGCGATACCAAATATCCCAAAAATACATTTCAACAGCAATAGAAGCTAATTATTTTTGGGTAGTTCTACCTTTTACTTATAGTACCGTTGGTCTGTTAACCATGGATACAAATAGAGGGGGGGCTTAGGAGGGCTTATCTCTCCTTGATCTATCTAAAGTCCTCCTTAAGATATCCTAATATATTGATAATCTTTATTCTTTATTATAATAAATTATAAACATATAAATAGTTATCTCACAAAATAGATAACAAACATATTATAAACAAGTTTTATGAGAAGGAAATAACGATACAATTATAATAATATAATATGCATTTTATGACTGTACCTTTATACAACTATAAATGTATACAATGTTACAATAAATACATTTTATAAATTTAATTTGTCATAGTTTTAAATCGTATCATAGATACAATTATGTAATAATAGTGGGTGGAAGACAAATCGCCCATTCTTTTTGTTCTTGAAACCTTTTGGGCTCAAACCCTATGCATTTGAGAACCCTATTTACGTCCATGTTGTTAACAGAAAAAGAAAACCATGTAACTAATTTAATCTTGAAACCATCGAGTATTACAAGATGGGAGAGTAGAATTTAATATACAATTAGACCATTTAGATATCAAATTGGTGAAATATAATATGATCTATTCTATGAAATAAGTATTATCTTTTAATAAAATCATTCGATTAGTAGCCGAGTCTTCGGCCAAACAAATTAAGAACCAATTTTAGTTTTGTGTGTTGCATTGTAATGCACTGAGTCTTAAATCAAGTCAATTTAGCGAGTAAGTATTACCGAAAGTACATAACATAAGGTATGTGTGGTGCAGAAAACATATTTGCTGACACTATTAAAATAAGTTATAAGCTCATGGCCAGGCCTTGATTTATGCGAGAACCTTGTTGCCTAGTCACCTAGCATCCATTTATGGGGAGGCTTTGTTTTGATTCGTTGTATCTATATAATATATTAAAGCGAATGTATGTCTGTTTGCTTATTCTTTATGTATTCATACACTATTCATGATCCATCTCATCGCCATGAAACTTTCGTGGCGGGCTCTAGGCATACCAAGAAAGATTTCTAAACTATTACGAACAAAATCGAACAAAAAAATGTGTATACATCAATACATCATACATGTGTATCACAAGATTTCATGATAAGCTTTGTAATGTAACTTAAGCCATAACAGCAAAACTGTCAACAGAGTTTAAATTAAAATACTTTAATATGCCTCACAAACGAAAAGTATCGATTGGTCCGTCTACGCCGCAAGCAAGGAAAAAACAGAAAATTCGAGTCTCTGAATGGGATGAGCAAAATAAAGAAACATTGGTTGACGCTCGAGGAAGCAGCGCACAAACCCGTTTGAAAAAAAAAATTGAAATTTTGTAGTTAAAAATTATACACTTATGTATGCACCTCCATAGGGGTTCATCTACCTGATAATAAACTGCTCGCATAATCACAATACCTAAGCTCGCAGGTCCCCTATTTGGCACGGGAAACGTTATTATTATATAATTGAACGTGTCCTGACGGATTCACTGCCTGATCAACGTAGAACTTAAAATAATATGATAGTTAGAGACTTAAAATTTTAACGATACCTTCGTACCACCACGAAAATGTGCACTAAGAAATAATTGCACAGGTTTGGCATTTTAAAGCACTAGAAAAATATGCCTAAACATAGGCGCAATTTCAAAAAAAACTGAGGGTGCTCTGCATTTTCTGGGCATTTAAATTAAACTATAACTAAGAGGCATTCATGAATTTTTTGAGCAATAATGTTTTATGACAATTTAACATTGGATACCTACTTATAGTGTTTTAGGTATATTTTATAAAAATGAATACAATAGTCAATTTTAATTTATTAAAAGTTGAAAACAATTTTTTTTATATTTTATTCAAAAAATATGACAAATAAATATTAGTAAATATTGATTATAACAAAAGTTATTCCAAAAGTCAGTTCTATCTGTTACACCCTGTATAGGATATTATACTATAATACTATATAGTATATAATACCATACAGCATACACGATCACACAGACTGTTGGAAATTTGGGACTCATAAGTGAACACCAACTGACAAGTGATTCGTATATCGTAATTAGGTTTTTGTCCGAATTAGATGTGAGCACAGGAATGTTCATATTAGTAAAATATACTCGCGATACTATATTATCGTAGTGCTGATTCACTGCTGAACGTGATAACTGATAATAATACAACCGACCATAACGACCGGTTTTAGTAGAAACATTGGGAAATAATGATTAATGTTCTAAGTAGATTTTAATTCGATAAAATGATAATTGTCGAGTTCATTGTTTCATTCATTATGCTCTAATACCCTCATGTCTGATGATAAACTATTTTTATTGCAAGGAGAAGTTTTAATACATGTATATGTTTATACATATAAATTATTAGAGGGTGCTAATTTTAAAATTGGGGGTGCTAATACCCCATAAGCCCTCCCTATGTGCCTAAAGATGATATACAATTTTTTTTTTAGAATTTTTAAGGACTTTTACTATATTTTACAATACTTCAATTTATTTTTTCATTTCTATATCGTTTCTAATGCATTCATACTATAATAGTTATATCACTGTATAGTAAAGGAAAATACATATTATAAGAAGTATATTATTCTGCAAACGAGAAGATACAATATTACGTACTGAAACACCTAGGTCTATAATATTTACGAGTAATTTTTCAATTTTATTATTTGTAATTTAGTTAGATTGGAACACTTGATGAGTGGTGGCTAAAAAAGATTTTCTTATTGCAAATATTCTCCTAGACCAGTGATTAATTTTTAGATTAATTATTCGACGGGGACAATTATAATCGATTGAATTAAATCTTTAAAAAATAAGTAAGTACCTACCTATCCGTAAACTCAGTCATAATATTATCAACATTTTAGTTTTTTTTTATTATTATTACGATTCCATTGTCTACATTTAATTTTAGATACCTACCATCACTTTCTGAAACAATGTTTTTACCTTAAAAGGCTTCATAAACATTATAAAATACTAAAAGAAATAAAAATTGTTTATTTCCAGTATTGTATGTAAAGTTATGTTCATGACGAGTGTTACATTTACGTTTGTATAAATCTTCTGATATAGGTACTTTAAATTCGAAACATTTTCTTTTGCGCAGTACAAAATAATGTAGTTTGGTGTTCATAAATGTAATTATGTTATTAGCAGCAATTTCCCGCCATATAATAACTTTATCGCTAGTCTGCGATATCGTTAGATGTTTATTAACTATATGTGTTGGATGAGGTGTGAAGAAAAATTAAACTATCTCAGTTAAGACTCAAATGGTTTGTTTTACTTAACTACCAATATAGATATTATGATACGTATAATATAATAAATGTATATCGCTATTAGTGCTGATTGCAATGATAATAATATATCAAAAATGAATATAGTAACTCCAAAGTTTAAAAAAACTATCATTAAATTTTTATGGCTTACTTGACTAAAGAAAAACAATTTTTAAATTTGCTTCATATTCACAGAATGTTGTAATGATAACAGTTTCACGAAAAAAGGTGGTAATAATTATTCTTCTGTTTTCGCGTCATTCAGAAAGATACTTTAATTAAGTTTTTAAGCCCTCAGATAATAATATTTTTGATAACTATTTAATTCAACGTCTCTTTGAAAATGTAATTTTTTTTATAAAAATAACATTAAGTAAGTAGGTGTATTATTGATCATTAGTTTATAGGTAATATTTCGAATTCTGACTAAAAAATATATAACTTGTTTATAAAATAATATAGTGAGATTATATTTATTGAGCATTAATCATAATTACATTTTTAAAAAGTGTAGGCTGAAAATAAAACTAAACACACACTCGCTTCAATCAGTATACTTAAAATATACTTTGATTATTATTGATGATTTATTTAAATTTGAATAATGAAAATGGAAAAATAATAGTTTTTAAAATTAAATTATAAATATAACTTTGTTTCATGTATTAAAATACGTGCAAATAGAAATAAAAAACTACCTACCGTAACTTTTTTTTTAAATGTATTTGTTTTAGTATTTTATTTTAAAGTAAATATAAATAATAATTATTATTATTATCATTTTAATTATAATTATATTATGGACAGGATTAAGTTATTTACAACACTATAAATACTGTAAAACTAGAAAAAAATGTATAACGTTTTGAAGTTATTGTAATATTACCATTTAAAATATATGTATTCGTTGGACTAATAATAATGTAATTTTATTGGATTAAATTTATAAATTATATTTTTATAAAATGTGTTGTTCAACTTATCTCAAAAGTAAATATTTCTGATGATAGGAGATAGAATTAATTGTATTGCATGCTTGATATCTTTTTTATTAAAATATTTTGTTTGATTTAGAATTTAAATCTGCAATCTATAGAGGTATTCTCGAAGTAACAACTACTTAAAAATCAGATTTCATGATTATTTCTTTACGAGATAACGAGTTCTTTTAAAAACTATTTCGCTATAAATTTTGAATAGGTACAATAGTAATTTGTATTTTCTGTGTATTTGATTTTTTTAGCATACCTAAGTGTTTCTATTACCTATTTTTAAATCTTAGATGTAGGTAGATAATATTTATCGTGGAAACTTTTAATATCGTATTTAGTAATTTTTATGAATATCAATAGTTTTGGATAGGTAGGTATTGTGTGATTTGTTTGAATATCAGATGTCTCGAAAAAATCTAAATTTGATTGTCTAATGCTCCCAGCATTGTATTCTATACTGATTACTGAGTTAGTGGGTTGGCTATAATATTGTGATTGCGGTTAGCTTTACGTGTAGAAACACGAGTCAGTCCTCTTTTCACCTAATGACTAACATAATATTAAGTTACCTACAAAACTACAAATTTGGAATGTAGTGTTATACAATTCATAAAAAAAGGTTAAAACTCTGAGGGAATGTTTTCAGACTTTCGATTTTTAAATCTTAGATGTAGCGATGTAGGCAATATTTATCCTGTGAACTTTCAATATTATATATTTAGTTCCTAATTTGGATAAAATATATCAATCATTTTGGATGTAGGTAGGTGCCATCGTATTGTGTAATTTGTTGGAATATTAGATATCTTGCAAAAACCTTAATCATATCGTGTATCGCCTATATTATACTTAGTTCAGAGTTAGCGAGTTGGTTATATAATTGTGATTGGTGTTTTTACATGTTGAAAAATGAGTGAGTCCTCTTCACCTAATGACCAACATATTAATATTATGTTATCTACAAGATTACAAATGTGAAATGTAGTGTTATTTCATCACAAAAAGGGTAAGGCTCTGGGGAAATGTTTTCAGATTTTCATGGTTAATAAAAGCTTGTATACGGAAATTATTTGGAGTGATTCATCAAGAGTGCTCACATTCACTATAATCTTTTTTTTAAACTTTGAATTATACAATTTTAGGTAAATACTCATCTTATTATCTTAAAGACCATATTTTTAGTTTTTTACATTACTTAAACTGTTAGTAGTGTCATGTAGAAATACATTTTTTTTTTATCGAGAGCTACCCATTTTTTTATAACAAAATGTTAAGCAGATGATTTTTTTGAAAATGTTGATGTATATATAAATATTGAAATTCAAACAAACAGTTTCTAGGTTATTTAACTTTGTGCAAAAAAGATAATTATAGTCTTAACAGTGGTTTAATGTAAATTAAAAGATTTTATATTAATATTGGTCTATTATAATAGTACTTATAAGAACTAGTTTGTAAATTATAAAATGTTAATGTAATATCAAAATTAATTACTTACTGTAATTTTTAAATCAATATATTATATTACAAAATTTATACTTTAAAAATATCCTATTAAGCTTATACAGATTTAAGCATAATCTAGCTAGAGTTAATCACTCATATATAATACTCGATATAAAGAAAATATTAATATTTGTGTGCCTATTTCTAAAAAGCAATTAGGTCTAAAAAGTTCTATATCCACAGCATCTCTGATATGTAGACAGCTGAATATTAATATTTATCATTACAAAAATATATGTATATTTAAATCTTTTCTGAAAACTTTAGATCTCACAGACTTAAATTTGTTATAAAACGTCTTAATTTGATATAAGTTTTGTGATTATACCATAGTATGTTAATTGATGTAAATATATCTTTGATTATATCGTTTTACTAAAAATGTTTTTCCTTTTTTTTCTTAGTTTACTTTTGTAAATCTTTTTATAATTTGTATTATCTTTTTTTCCAATTTTGTATTGTACTCAAACTTTTACACCCCCAAAACAAGCTTATGCTTAAAGGGGAGTTGCAAACATTGTGTCATATGTATTTATTCTAATATGTTTATGTAAATGTATATTGTTTTTGCTAAAATAAACTTATTAATATTATTATTATATAGACCCCATGTCCCATATTTTTAAGCCCATTTTCCTAAGCACATAAAGTTTGAATTTTCTTTTATATTCATACAAAAATTGAACAAAAAAAATCATATGTTCAATGTTTAAAATATATACAGCGAAAAAGAGGGAGGGGGAGGGGTTAATATAAAAATAATAAGAATCGACATGAGCACTCCTTAAATGAAGTTAAAAATCTACAAAATCTACGAATTCGAAAATATGGTCTATAATAATTAATATTATATTGTAAATATACAATATATAAATTCAAAAATCAGAATTTAAATTTATTTATTATTGAAATAAAATAGATAATGGAGATTCCTGGATGAGCCACCTTATTTAGTGATCGATTCATAAATGTCAATTTTATTTCTTTCATGAAAAGTTATTTAAAGTCAACGTTTTTGAATACTGTATCAAGTTTTTCAATTTATTAGCATCTGTATGGCTATCGTAAATACTTGTTGGACATAAACTTGTAGCCTGTTCTTAAAAAAACAAGTCTAAATAATCCATAAGTTTAAAGTAAATTCGGCAAAAAAACTTTGATGGTTTCAGTAAGATTGTAGGTACATTGTTCAATACCGATAAGTGAAGTGCATCTATTGATACATACAGCAGAGGACGTCATAGATTGAAATTACTAAATCAAAAGTTTTTGAAAATATGGTAATAAATTGAACTTTTAAAAATAAAAATGAAAAAGGTAGAAAGTAGGTAAATGCTCTGCTGTATAGAAGATGTCAAATGTAACCCGCCATTGAGTAAGTCACCATGATGTGACCTAAAAGTAAATTAAAGTAAGTCCAATTTGTTACCAGAAACCACGCTGAAAGTTGAAAATTGAAACATATTCACTGCCCCAAAAGGTGATGGCAGAAACAAAAAGCACACATCATTGTAAAATCAATACCTACATTCACCACTCCACTCAGAATGAAGAAAATTTCATTTTAATTTACCCAGTGGAATAAAAAGTATATAGTCACTGTGTTATACGTTCGTCGAGTTGGCACCAGTTTTTACATCAGTTACAACCAACATGTGCCAACCACGTTTTGAAACGAATTCGATACATTTTGCAACTGTATTTTTAGAATTTGCTTCCATTCGGTTTTCTCGGAAAATCAAAACTGCCCTAATACTGGAACTTCGTTTTAATACATCGTAATGGATAGGTATCTACATTTTGATACAAACTCGCTAAATTTTTAAATTATATTTTTTCAGAATTTGATACTCTCTGGGTTATCTAGAATCCCTGAAAATAGAAAAATTTCTAGCCACAGAACTTTATTTTAATACCGCGAAATGCTTTTTGTCATTTAGTTATGTTATAAAAGTATGTCGAGTACCTATTAATGACTACCTATTGTTGAGCAATACGTCATGATTAGGGTAGCCAGATATATATTATACTTAAATACGAGATTAATTATTATTTTTATATTTACTAAAATAAAACCTTCATTTTATTTTGTAATAAAATAACATAATATTATCTTTTATTTAAAAAAAATGTTTTATATATATTGATATAGGTTATTACCTAACCTAACTTGGTAGAGGTTGATGCATCTTTGGCGTCCAAATACTCTAGCTGCAATTGTAATTTTATTCAAACATTTTTTTATAATTATGATAATGGAACTTATTTTTAAAAAAACGTGACAGTTAAGTTTAGCCGGTACACAAGGACATATTTTTACTGAACTTCCCCGTAAAAAAGGGATGCCTGGACACCCTATGCGTGATTGCGTGAAATGTTCCTTTTAACTTTATCATAGAGACCTCTGGCCAATATAATATACCTAGCAACAACGTAAAGATGTTCAACCTTTGAATTTATTACATTTTTTCAAAGTAAATTTTTTATTAAGTATTTAAATACATTTGAAGTAACCAATTCAATAACCACTTCGGAGTACACACATGTTGAATGTCACGTAGTACGTACAATAAATGTTGGATATATTCTGATTTTTTTTGGAAAATTATTACATTAAAATATCCAAAAACCACCTCCTTAAAGGTACATATCCTACACTACTTATATCCAATTTACATAGTAATGGCTTAAAAAAAATTATTATTTTAAGTGAAGTGATAAATATTTTTTGTCGACTGAATTATAAAATGTTTACTATTGTGACTTACCTACGCAAAAAAAACGAATGCCCACGAATTTTATTTCAGCAATAAATTACAGACAATCACAGTTGACAGTGCTCATCACGTTATTTGTTGGTTTTCCAATTTCCAACATAAATTGAGGACAACCGAACTGAGAAAAACTAACACCATGTGCGTTAGTGTCGAGTCACATAATATTTTGTTGTAAAACGCATTAAATATTATAGCACGTAAATGAAACAATAGTCAATAACCTGCAGAGATGTTACTTCAACGCATAATATTCAATTTGTATAAGTAGGGCTCGAAAATTAATGCAATTAAAAAGTATTATCTTATGCGTTAACTATAAAAACAAAAATATGCATTAAAAATATGCAGATATTTTTTTTTTATCATTATTTTCGTGAACACAAATATTTTACAAAAAACATTTTTATACTTAATAATTATTTTTACTGAATATTTATTAATAAAAACAGGAAGTTGAATCCCAACAAAAGATTTTAAATTCAATACAAAAATACATTAAACTGTATTTATTATTTTTATTGCCAATTGTTCAAATTGTATTATTACCTTATCATTATAGTGATCAAATAATTTAAAAATGGTAACATTAATAAATATGCCCTTAACACCACAAAATCACTAGGTACGTATAAACTTTTAATATGTTTTTCGTAATATCATGAAAACAATATTTAATGCTTAGGTATTTATAGCAATACATCGAATAGCTAAAAAAACATGCAACAACTTCCTGGTCCTATTTATATTAAGGTACTTATATCATTATTGATGAAAAATAGATTATCTGCACTATTTATTCAGCATAGATTATTGAAATGCAAGGTGATTATTATTATATTTTAAAAACCATGTCTCGTCGTTATTTTTCAGGTGATAAACTATTATTCTACTTACGTCTGTGAAAAAATTGTTTATACTATACGATCAATTGATTAAAATAATGAAAAATTTTCTTTGAAATATTATGTTAGTACAACAACGCACTAACGTGAAAATTTGTTTATAGTCGAGGCCTCGCAAAATTCGATCGAATGTTAATAAAAAACGACCGGTTTATCACATCGTTGATTAAGTTATGTACGGATGAGTGTTATCGCAGAAAAATAAGTTTTCCGCTATCGGTCATAGCTACTGAATTTTTCGAGTAAACTCGACTAGAAAACAGACCAAAATAAAATATGTTTACTGTGATGGATGCTCACGTTTTACGACTCCGTTGGGCATACGAGTACACTATTAAAATGCTACTTGTATACATAATATTATAATATACTTTGTTGGATTGACGTCAATAAATGCAGACAGTATACGTGTGTTACGGTTTTTTCTTTTTATATTTTTTCGCTTAAATCGACAGTCTCAGAGGCACTAACGACTAACCAATGAGTACCTACCGGATACAACATTATGCTGACACTATGTGTCAGTACACCACATAAACCAGTACGTAAGCGCATGGCTACTTTTGGTTGAAAAAAATGCATAGTACCTATAATATACTTTATAACAAATATTACAAGTTAAAATTTATAGCTATTAAGTAACTATTTTTTTTTTAATTATAAAAGTATAAGACACTAAAGAAATCTAACGGCATATAATATAAATATCGTTAAACATTTTCAGAAATCGTAAATAATACTAAAATATATTGCACCGAAAAATATCGACTTCAATGATCATTTAAAAATATTTTATTTTCATTTTCGTAATTTCGTAATTTCGTATAGGTTCCTACTTCATAAAAGCGAAGTCTATATTCAAATTGATTTATTAAATCTTGGCCATTATCATTATTTTTAGTCCCTGTAGCATATTTTTGATTCTTTTCAAGTAGTTGAAATTGAATTTGAAAAAATGATATAGCATTTTTCGAGTAAAATTTTTATCCACAAACCTAGCCGAAATAGCCATTAGCCAATACATAGTACCATTGAGTATAGATAGTACTATATACTATATATACTATCTATATCCAATAATAGTACCTATGTATCAAATCATTTTTTTAAAACGATGTCGGAATCGTTGGCCATCACTATTTTATAATATATACAGGCACGTGGCATCTTAGATAGGCTACTAACGGTACATCAAAAATGTGCAGCACGGCAAAAAATACGAAACTCAATATCGGGAACTCTTGATCCTCGGTCGCTTGTTGTTCACGACTCAAACGACGCTTGTTCTCTTATATGCGTCTATTTCAACTGGTTTCCTTTCAACCGCTTGTTCGTATTTTAGGACCTCCCGCATAGGTTTCATACGATGATAATAATGTCGTATTCACGAAAAAAATATGAATTAAAAAAAAAATTATTTAATGAATTATTTTTTATGACGTTTTCCACGGTAGGTTATTTATTATAAACTCGTTCATACGTTTACCGAACACTGCCTTATCCATTCACTGCACAGGCTACTCAGTTAAGTTACACCAGCCATATACGGACATAGTTTAATGGAATACTCTACTTACAGCAGTAATGTGAAATGTGTTATTCTCGCGGTGATTGCCGAGATACCGGTTAGGTCTTTCGATTCTGATTGTTGAGGTCCTTATAAACAATGGCGCAACGAAGATTTTGAGGCGCCGATGAAAAGTAATTTCTGTGGTCCTAACCTAAGCAGTTGTTGAGTTTTGCTGTATAGTTTGAGAATCTATACGAATTGGACAAGTTAATAAACTAATAGGAGAAAGTACAGAAAAGGCGTGGAAGAATGGTGGTGTACGAGGTAAAAATGGCAGAGAAATCTTTTGAAGCAGTTTTAAATTATGTGGCCTGAAACCTTTGGTCCAGTGCCATAATTCCTGGGCTTAGTTTTTATAGCCAATAGTTACTTAGACTGTCCTGATATTCTGAACAGAATAAAATTCAACAAACCATCGTTTAATTGCAGAATAAAACTATTTTCATAATATTTTAGAGCCCAGATCAAATAACGACCAAAATTGTCCAAAGTACAATATTTTTATAGCAAATGTTGTGTTTAGAATAATTTTGTTTTTCGTAATGATATTTATTTTAACTTAAAGATTGTACTTTTTATTAATAACTTATATACATTATAATTATATTTTCGTATATTTATTTATTTCAACGAGGTGATAATAACTAATAAAAATAGTACAAACTCGTTCTCCGTCGCTGATTTATTAACTACGATTTAAAATAGAATATTATCAATATTACAATAAATTTAAAATCGATCAAGTATCGGTTTTAAAACAATTGATTTAAAATAAGATTATAGAACAGGTGTTTTTATTTTAGTTTGTGGAATTTTTTTATGGGTGGCTTTGTGTTTCGAAACCTATTGATTGCGGTTAGGTTCACGTCCAGTCGTTAAAACAAACTTTAAAAATCAAATAGCAAAAAACCCTTAAAGAAAAATGTTACCTGCGACGAGGGTCCTACCCCGAGGACGCCCGCCTTACCGGCGGTGAACGTGGCGTCGCTGTTGCTCCGGTTGACGGCCTCGGCGTCCTGTCGGCGACATCGCTCGGCGTGCTCGGCCAGGCACGCCACGTAAGCGATGGCGTGCGGCACGTAAGACTGGTCGAACGTGCCGGAGAACAGTGCTTGCGTGATGCCATGTGGTCCGGCCGCGTACACGGGCACGTCTTCGCCTCCATGCGTGGCCCACTGACGGGGCACCGCGGCCCCGTGCAACCGGTTGTGCGTCTCCGCGTCAGTTGCGTTCACCATGGGCACCAACCGGTGTTCGGCACTGTGGCCGGGCCCGTTGCCATAGAGCAGCGTGCTGTACGGCAGCCCGTCCACGTCCGACGGCTTCACGTCCACGCCTGTGGACAAAATGCAAATAAATGATAACGTTATGCAGGTCATGCAGTGCCGGATCTGAGTCAGTCTTGGGAGGCCGCGGGCGAAACTGATAATTATATCATTGGGGCTTTATAATAAATAAAATTGCAATTTATAAAAACACCTATATATACGTATAATACATGACGAATCAGTTATATATTTTTCGTCGTCTGGCAAAAGTTCAGATGGTTTTTAAAAATAAAACATTTCAACTATAGATATGCTCATGTGTTCCATTAAAACGATTCACAAGTACGGATAAGACTTAGCAGTAAAAAGGCATCGAGGTCCGCGGGCTGGATCACCATGCATTAATAAATTAGAAAATCTAGGACATCAACCTGAGACTTCGGTGCATTGCACCCCTTGCACCCTCGCTACTGCGGTCCGGCTCTGTGTATAGTCTCAGCTGCGACCGACCAAACGGGATCGATCCATTTAACCAGTGGTTTTCATCAAATATATCTATAGGTATTTCTTGAAAAAATTTAATAACAAATTGCCTAGTGCGTATTTCAAACTATAGATAATTATATTATATCCAGCGCAAGGGCAAAAAAGTGTTAAGTATTCAGGCCTGTAACTATTTTTTCAGATAATTTTTTATTTAATACCTGATACCCTTCTACCTTTATAAATTTACTTGATTCTTTGTTATTAATTTTGCATATCCAGTTATTAGGTTTGGTACTAACTTTCAAAGATACCCACTTATATAGGTATACTTGTTTAATTGTTATTATTTAATTTGAGAAAAAAATATGCTAATAATAATAATAATAAATAAAACTTCAAGATGTCAAAATCTGACAACTCAAATTGGCAGCACACAAAAAAAAATGTAAAAACGGTTTTTTTTTTTTATGAACAACAAAAACTAATCAAGAAAATCTGTTTAACACTTTAACCATTTAAATGTCCATTACCATAAACCACCAGTATACAATTTTATATAAATTCAATAATATATTTTTCAAACATTAGAATACACTGGTTGCTTATTCAGTAACATTTTAAACTCTTATTGCATTGAATTTTAAATATATTATAATTTATAATATGTTTATTATATAACTGGTTTACATATTATAATTTGTTTAAATTTAAAAATATTATATATTATTGTAATTTATAACTATTTAATTTTTTTTTTTTTGTTTCTTAAATAATAATAAATTTTAAAAATTAATTAAAAAAATCTGAGGTACACAAATTTGTGGAAATTCCGATCAAGCCATATCCGAATATTACCAATATTGTCTATATTACTTATACTCTTAATTAATTAATTCAACTCTATTTTAAATCAGAAAAACATCTATTTTGGTATAGGTGCCTACCTATCTATGTATTTATATAGTAATTAATAATTAATAAACACTAATCCTAAGTCTTAATCAACTCCAGCGTCAATGTACATTGTTTGTGATGTCGTCCTTAGGTAAATTAATAATAATTAATAGGTTGTAAGACAACATCGTGGAAGTTAAAACTTTCTCGCTAACTAATCTTGGACATTTGGACATTCTTATTGCCGGTGGAGTAAGAATTGACTGACCGAAATATTATATTATTTATTAATTCATATCGTTACGTAGGTATACGTCGTTTTAAGGGCTGGGGTGTATTTTAAATGTCGAAAATGGTGTTAAAATTAGCATTTTATGGTAATCGGATTTGGTTTCTGCCTGGTTTGTTTTATTTTTAAATGCAATTTACCGTTTCTCCTATTTACCTATATTATAATATTCAGGTGAACATTTTGGGGGTGTGTTACTACCAAATCATGGAAATCGTCGGGTATGTGCACCTACCATCACACTGATCGACTACGAGAGGACCTTACAGATAGGAATATTATTATTTTTTAATACTGGTAGTCGGTAGGTCTTTTTACGGACGGGGGTGTATTTTAGACGAAACAAATGGTGGAAAAATTGCATTTGGATTGCATTTGTATTGCATTTGGCAATCGGATTTGGTTCCTGCCTGGTTTGTTTTATCTTTCAAAAATGTTTTACCGTTCGTCCTATTTACCTATATTATAGTTTATAATCTCTAAGTGAACATTCTCGGAGCGTGTTACTGCCAAAGGTAATTACTGCCAAATCGTGGAAAACGTTGGGCGTGTGCACCTCCCATCACACTGATCGACTACGATATGATCTTACAGATTAATATAATAATAACATTGGACGATGATATGAAAATAAGTACTACTTGCACGTCATGACCGTATAATACAGATTCGTTGTTGAAATGTTTTGCGAATAAATCATCCGCCGAAATCGAGTAATATTATACTTATGCGTTTATTGCACGCATTAGGTACGCGCACGCACACTATATACCTATCAGTGGCGTAATTTAAGTTTTTGATAAGTAGTGGTGGGGGGGGGGACGTTTTTACCACGAAAAAATATTGTGAAAAAAAACTTCAAGCTTGCTCGCCACCTGCACATTTTTACTTACATCTCAATACAATCACCATGCATGTATATTGTATTGCCGTAATAATGGATTTTTATTATGTATTACCATTTACCATAGGCACAATATTAATATTTAACAGCCTACAAAAGCCGTGGAGGACTTGAAAAACATACTTTGCAAGTACCTTTTTAGAGGCTAAACAAATTAAATTACTACGAAAGAGTGAAAAATATTAAATAATATCCGAGGTTCTTCAAAAATAGCGAATAAATAATTTGAGAGTTGGATTGGTTCTATTGTGAGATTTGTATGATGACTTTATTCAAAAATACATAATTTTTATAAAAATACTATTAGCGTCATAAATCATAATTCACGAACATTTTAGTTCTTGTAGGAATATACAGTATCGCACTATACAAAAATAGTTATGTTTTTCAGCAACACTCATCGAGCTGCTTAAAATCAAATAGGGGAGAAGCTTAAATTCCCATCCTCCCCCTTAGAAAAAAAAACAAATTACGCCACTGATACCTATATATACCATATCAAAGTGTTTAGGTTATGACTTATGACTTAAATACTTGAGTCGCATAAGATTCATTTTTTTACTATAGCGCATTTCTCAATCCTCATACTATGTGGGTAAAATGTTACTATTTTGTACTGAATAATTTTGTATATTATAATTGTAATAATTTCCACACATATTTTATTTATGTTCGTTTCGTATATATTATAATAAGATATAAAATACCTATAAGTACGATATTTGGTAAATAAAAAATGTATGCGCACACTGCTTGGCACGTTTTTATTTTATTAAATTGTATATTAAAACCATAACATTCTTAAATTTAATTTCATCGACTTTCTCACCAGCTGCGCGCTACACAAATTATACACATATTTTTTTTTTTTAGTTTCGCGGTGAATATTAAGTAACACGTTTTTAGACGTGCAAAGATTATAATATAATATAATATGCGTATATTTTTTTTATTGGAATAAGACGGACGACAATCGTATTCGAGGGAAACTCGAGATATCAGCGAAGTTATATTTAGGACAGTTTTCAAATCCATTCAATTCAAATAAAGTAAAATTTTATTTCCGACGATTCTTTCATCCGAGGAAGAATGACTTTTCACTCGCAGTCTTTTTCAGACCGTTTTAACTGTGTGTGCATAATTCCTAATGATAATAGTTGAATCAAAACCAGTGCTTTCTTGCTTTCACGGAATGCTAAAAACCAAACTAAAAAACTGTTCTATTAAGTTGCTGGTTTTCTACAATAATTATTGTTAATTAGAAAAATATAGCATGAAACTTGATGCTGTTTTAAGAAATACTTTGTTTAAGATAAGAATAAATTAAAGTTCTGTCATCAGAACAATGATACAAAAAGATAAATTATTTTCATAATTAAAATTAAAATAGCCATAAAGATGCTATATCTAAACAATAATTATGTTTTTTTTTTTTTTTAATAACGAATGTATAAAATAAGAGAATTTAAATGTATTTTTTTTATTTTATATACACAAAATTTGCTTGATAAATTAATTCTTAAACTTTGTGATTTCTATACATAATATATTAATTAACAATAAATCAGTTGTTTGAGTATTCAACCATTTTTAGAATTATTTGGAATTAAATTGGTTATAATTTTATTAATATTTTTATCATAACCATAATATTTTATTTTGTTATAATTTTTATATTAATTTTATTACGAAAATATTTAGAAAATGGTACGAATGTAATTGAAATATTAAATATTCACAAAGCTTAAGCGTATTATACTTTCCTTAAAAAAAAATACATATTTTATATTCAACACAGTGTTTTAATGCAAACAAATCTGACGATTAAAAACGTTAATAGTTATTTAGTATTATATTTTTTTCTACATAATAGTAACCGATCATAAAGTTTTAATGTATTTATGTATGTTGGTAATTGCAATGTGATTAAAATGTCGAAAAAGTATAATTAACTCAAAATGCAGGTGACCGTAATAAATCCACATGTTTTGATTAATTGAACTTTTCAATAAAAAAATTCATTGAAATAAAAACAAATCATATTCAATGGAAATATTAACCTGTAGTGTTCTAAAAAAAAAATATTCTATTCAGCCATATTGTATCAGATTTTCGATTTAAGTAGGTCTTATAAACATTTACTGGAATTTTTTATATTAAGTTGGGTATTATTGTTTTTTAAATGAATTATATTTAGCAATAACTTGGCTTATTCTTAGAAACATTACATGGCAATTTACTCGTGTTAACCTAAATAAAATAAATATTTGAACGAAGAAAGTTAAGAAAAATGTTGTCTGCTACAATAGTGTTTTCATGCCATAAAATATGTCATTTAGTGCCTAAAATATCTACTCTGACAAATTCACTAATTATAAGTTTCAAAGTTTCGGCAAGTTTAAACTACCTATTAAACGTCCATTTATACCTATAGTGAATGTATAGTAGTAGGGAATAATATGGAACACGAGGATTACGATGTGATATTATTAAAAAAATAAAATAATACAATTGTTATACCATTTATCCTTATATACGTGGTATGTATACTGTATAAATTGTAACTTATTTGATCACACTTTACATTCACAATTAAATATAGAATAATATAAAATAACAATGTACCTAATATATTATTAAGTATATTAGAATTGAACACTGAACAGTGGTGAAACTTTTAAATCAAGCATCGATGATGGGGCACCCAGTGTGGGGGACATTTGGGGATGACCCCCACCCAAAAAAAAAAAAAATGTTAGATTATACATTACTATATTTTATGGCATATTGTTTTGTCACAAATATATTACAATAATCAATGATGTTGTGTTTTTTTCTTCAAATTTAATTATTATGTTCGATATACATTAATGGTTATATACATGTCCCATTATGATAAGGTTTGTGGCAATCGCCAAAAGATTATTTCGTTAAATTATTTTTAGATTTAGGCACTAGCGTATTCTAAGTAGGTACTATCGATTACATTGGATCGTCAGCCATCATCGCTTTGATCGATAACTACGATATCAATAATAATTATGATTGTCGATAGTCTGTGGCACGGAAGTCTTGTTTGGACAGTGCAGTCTGATGGATTTTGCCGTTGCGCTTGTTATGTATATGTGTTCGAATCCGATTATTAGTTTAAAATCTAAATTCAATTTGTTTTTTTATACTAGTTCTCAATATAATATTAAATAAAAGTAGGACTATTTGTAAATCCCACAACCAAAAATCCGTCATCTGCAACGATGAGATCAAAATAAAGTATAATATTTATAGGTGAATATAAAATTATAAATTGATTTTATTATTGGTCAATCGAATACAAGTGTAACAAAAGTAGGAATATAATATTATGTAGTCGCTTTGCTGTATAGTGTACATCATCGAGTGTACTTCGTTATTGGTTAAGTCACTGTAATGTATGTGTTAAATCTGAACTCAATGATAAAACGATTCAGAGCATAGAAGGTCTGTCAGTCTATACTACTAAGTATGTTAAGTATGTTTTATACTATATAATAGTATGTTGATAGTGAAGCAAGGCTGGGAATTAACGAGTTAATAAGCTAAAACTTAAGTCAATTACAACTTATTAACTTATGAAGAAGCTGCACCCGCATGCATTGTCTCCGTCGTCTTAACATGGCAAATTGTAACTTGTAAGTTCTGAATAATCCATTTAACTCTGCTGTGTTTAATGTTACAGTGAATTGACTCTAATAAGTTTTTTTATTTATATTTTAAATTTAAAGTGAGTTATGATAATTTTAAAATTTTAAATTGTTTGTAATTTAAAATATAATTAAAAACCCTATGCGACTTACAAGATAATATTCTTACTTTCAAATTTGATAAAGGGTCAATCACTCTAATATTAAACATACCAGAGTTAAATGGATTGTTCAAAACTTACGATTTGCCACTTTAAACGTTTGTAAGACGGAGACGACGCATGTGTGCATGCCCAAAGTAAAATATTCATTTATATTTTTCAAAATATCCCGATTGCGGTCTGTATAAAGTAGGTTGGAATTAATACTGTTGTATTATTCAGTGGTTTTTAAAACCAAACAAACATCCCGATTGTGCCTTACGTATTTTGATATAAATAGTTTACAGTGCATTCACACGAGCTAACAATTATAATACATTTTGAGCAAATAGTTCTTACAATATAAAGTTTTAATTCGAAATTCAATTCATTATTTTATACTTCACATCCAAGTTTATTTCAATTTGTACAAATTTTAAAACAATGCCAAACATGTGAACCCTTAAGACTTTTATATGTATACATATATATATATATGTATTATAATTTGTTCCATATAAATTATAAATTGCACACTTACACAACTTAAAAAAATTATACTATTATGAGTTGATTGAATTGATAGTAATTTTCTACGACTGACTAATATTTAAACGTTGATATTTGTGTATTGTTGTGAAGAAAAATCAAATAATATTATATTTTACCAATTTTATTTATACGCTGACACGTTTTTTTGTGAACAGATGTTTGTTTAGACGCAAATGGCATACTTATTATAAAGACGCAAAGGCCTATCAGAATTCTGGTTGAAGTCAGAAATTTACGGTATAGCATCCTCTTAACTTAATAGCTGATGTTTTTTTTAATTAACTCAACTTAATCTTAATTTATTTATTTCTACGTAAACTTAAGATCAACTCGTAATTTTTTTTTTAATAATATTCTCAATTAAGTTCATTTTTAATTTTAATATTACCCAGAAAAATATTTTGTTTATTATAGTTATTATAAATTACAAGTTTGTAGAATATAGAAATTATAATGAGAAAAAAAACATGATATTATAATATTTACGAAGAATTTCATATGTTTTATATTTATAAATGAATCACATTAATTACTGATACTAATATATAAATGCCCCTAAAAGATAATACCTAGTATAGAGAAAACATTCGTCGTCTGTATGAATAGGTAGGTACGTTAATAGCCACGTGTTTATGAGGTATATTCATATTAACCATCTACTTATTATTTATTAATACGATTATCATGGATTGTGGTCGTGTTAATTTATATATTAATATTATATTCATAACGACTAAAGACATCTATATTAGTTTGGTATACATTTATACCGTATATTAATTTCCCCGCTCATTACAGGACCTGTATACATTGTTTTTCATTGAATATATATTTTAAATTTAATAACTAATTAAAGAACATTGTTTTAATGAACATTTGTGATCGAATATCTTATCTTCGTAATTAAAAATTTTAAAGAAAGATTATCAAAGTCTTGTTAAAAACTATGCTAAATAATTTAATAAATAAAAAGTTAATTATATTATTTATAGATTTATATTTTGTTTTTGTGTGTTCTTTTAGAATTCTGAATTCTATAATGGCCCGTTACTACCTACCTATATTGATTTAAGGCTTGTAATATAAAATACAAATATTAGTTATGCATAATTTTTAACGATATAATTCTACCTATCACATTGTGATAATCTTATTCTGCATGACACAGAAATAAGTCTTCCGTTTTAACTATATCATTCACTGTCGGTGATTAAAAAATGATTGAATAATATTATTAAATGTGTGTATTTTTATTTTTACATTTAACAATATTTATAATCAAACTTGCATTTTGTATTCAGAAAATATTACCTACTTTTATTTAAAATAACAATTATATTTAAATTATAGATGCATACAACATACTATTGATATGTATTATTGACAATGATGGGCAAGTTAATGAAAATAATTAACTGTGGAAACTGTTAAGTTAATTCAATTAAATTACCTTCAGTTAAGTTAAAAGTTAACAAAAAAATAAAATTTAACTAGTTAAGTTAAAAGTTAAGGTGGAAAATAAAATTAACTTAACTCAGTTAAAAAAAAGTTAATTTTTTTTTAAAGTCATAATATTCATAATTCATCAATTGCCCTAGTATTTTGATTTGTACGGACATTTACCAAGACGCTTAGCACTGTGCAAACATAAAACTTAAAATTATTATTATATTTCATTGTTAGCGGAAACTCATAAGTTATAGGTTAACTTATAAACTTTAAATTATACTAAACTTGTTAAAGTCTAGAGAAGATATTAATTATTAGTAGTAGTATACATTTTACTGTAAATCTTCTATCCTAGTTAGACTTATTATATTTAGTACCATAATAGTCTATTATTAAAATAAAATCAATGAATAATGATAATAGTATAAAACTTATCAAAAATGGTTTCCATATTTATTTTGATAATGTTTTACACTTTTTGGCCCAATAGATAAAACTTTATTGATATTTATAGAAAAAAAACTAAAAAAATTGAAAACTTACAATGTCCGTAAACAGCTCAAAAAGAGTCAAATTATTTTCAAAATTTTATCGTATATATAAAATGCTAATATAAACATTTAATGAAATTTTCAAGTTTTTACAGTCATTCGTTTTTTAATTACAACAAAATAAGAAAATCGTTATATGAGAAATCGAGTGAATATCAAATGTTGTAAAAACATGAATTTCAAACGCTCATAAAAATTTAATTTTACTTTCTTGTAAACATTTTTTTTTTTGAAAAAGGTAGAAAACATATGAGGAATCTTGTATTACATTTTATAATCTTAGTTCTAAAAAGACAAATTTTTACGAATTATAAACTCAAAATAATTAGGTAATTTTCGTGATTTTTCCATATTTTGTCAATTTTTGAACTTTAAATGGTAATAAAAAAAAACTGTGACTAAGGATTTTTAATATTTTTCAAATGTCATTGTAACAATATAGTAGAAGCCTTGTATTAAATTTTCAAATATTTTTACTCAACAAATAAAGTTTTATTGACATTCATAGAAATAAAAACTAATTAAATTGGAAATTGAAATTGTCCGTAAACTGATCAAAACAAATCAAAACATTTTGAAAATGTTATCATGTATAGAAAATGGAAATATAAACAACCAGTGAAAATTTCATGTATCTACAGTCATTCGTTTTAAAGTTACACCAAAAACCAAAATCAATTTTCTCGAAAACAGATTTTGCGTAAAAATTCCCGTTTTCCCTTAATTTTTCTTTTGTTTTTCACGGCGCTAATGAAAACTATTGGAACAATTTTACTTTTGACCCCCCAAAGTACCAACTAGGTTCACTTTCCTATATGTTATATAGTTTACGAATATGGTATTGGAATCGTAAACTAAAAATGTATGATTATCTATCGTTAGTCTTTACACTTGTATCGACGTAACTTCGACTATACAATCAGTCAATAATAGAATATAATATGCCGTCGACGTTATATAGTAGGTAATAGACAAGCCTGGGCAAGTTAATGATAATTTTTAACTGAGTTAAGTTGTTAATGTAAAACATTTTAACTCAGTTAATAGTTAAAAGTTAACCTAATTTTTTTTTTAACTCAGTTAAGTTAAAAGTTGTATGAACATTTTCAATTAACTTATTAACTAAAGTTAAGTTGTTTTTTTTTTTTTATAATATCTTTATAAATACCAAGTAATATGGTTTAAATAATAAAAATCATAAATATTATTGAACACAGGAAATAGCCAATAGCTTTTCTATACAGGGGTACTGAATTAATAGAATTATAAAGTAGGTA